>NC_055978.1:16059461-16061961 GCF_018492685.1 Alosa sapidissima | reverse complement strand
CTTTTCCACACATAAGCTCTCACTACATCTCACACACGCTCAAAGCATTTAGGACATTTTTGAAGGGAAATGCCCTGACGTCTTCAACAAATAATATTCATTCAGTTCAGATGTGTGTGTTTCATTTGGATCCAGATTGTTGGTATTGTGGCTTAGCCATACTGGACCCAACTGCTGATGAACGTGAGGCGATCACAGACCACACACTATGGTGGGCCTCGATGAAGGTTCCTTAACACCGTGTCCTAATTGCATGTGATGTGAGCGAGCGTTAGATTCCATTGTTTTCATTTGGGATGTTCTAACTGGATGCAGCACAGTGCTGTGTGCAGCATGGTGGGGCACAACGTTTTGAGCCGAACGTTTGTCAGGAACATTTTGTCTAAGGGATAAATAAGAAGTCTAATAAAGAAATGTTTAATGTCGTCAACTCAACTCCCTGTTTCTCCCCTCTGTTGCAGTGAGCAGAGTGTCTACGGATGTAGAACTAGGGTTGTTGGGGTGTTTGAAGCCAGTTTGAGCTACCCGCTGTGATGTTACCCTCTCCGGTGGAGTTACCCATGGTGGTGCAGCCGTGCTCCAAGGCTAAAGGACGTTAGCGTGATTAGTCCGCAGAGGAATGTTTATATGGAGGAAGCTTATTACATACAACACCACTCCAACATCCTCCCAATGTAATTGTCATATTAGTATAATTGCCCGCAGTTGTAGAGTTCTCTCTCTCTCTTTCTCTATCTCTCTCTCTCTCTCTGCATGTCCTTCCCTCTCCATCGCTCCCTCTCTTATTCTCTCGCTCTCTTTCTCTTGATCTCTCTCTCTCTTCCTCCCTCTCTCTGTTTGTGGGTGAGGGTGTGTGTGTGTGCGTGTCCATGTGGGTGGATGTTGTGTGATTATGTATTCGGTTGCGTGGTGTAATTGCCAGAGGTTATTATATCTGATCGTTTCATAGGCCTGCATGTGTTTTAAGAGCAAGTCTGATTTTTAATTGTATGGCCTGTGTACTTGTTAAATGCACTGAATGCTCTCTTTGATACACAGTCACCTGGGGCTTTCTTCAACAGAAGGTTCCTGCTGTCAAACAGCAATCTATGTGTAAACAGATGCAGCATTGTACGGTAACAGGTGATGTGTGTATAATAACAAGCAGTGTGTGTATAATAACAGGCAGTGTGTGTGTGTGTGTGTGTGTGTGTGTGTTTGTGTGTGTTTGTGTGTGTGTGTGTGTGCGGGCGCTCGGTGTACCCCGTTAAATTATGTCTTTCTTTTTGATATTTGCATTTTGATAAGTACATATTAATGTGCGTGTGTATGTGTGTGTGTGTGTGTGTGTGTGTGTGTGTGTGCACTAAGGTGTGTGTTTTTTGGTGTCTGGGGGATGCTGCTTCAAAGAGAACTCGTTATCAGTGTGGCACAAGACTCCCGTGCTCTCTGATTGCAGCAATTTCAATCAGGGCAGACCACCATAAACAAACTAGCAAACAAAAACAAATAAACAAATAGATAGGCAGGTAAGTGAAGAAATAAATCAACAAAATAGACATGAAAATGGCTGTAAGCTGCTGGTCTGTGGTAGAGTGTAGGACGTGATGTGAGTATGGGATTCATCACTGAACACAGCAGTCCACAGCAAGCAGCCACCGCGGTGCGAGGGAATGATGCTGAATGCAAAATGTGATTCAGGGATTAGAAGTGTGTGTGTCGGTGTGTGTGTCTGTGTGTGTGTGTGTGTGTGTGTGTGTGTGTGTGTGTGTGTGTGTGTGTGTGTGTGTGTGTGTGTGTGTGTGTGTGGGATTTGGTGTCTCTGCCCATGTGTGTCTGTGTGTTTTTATGCTCTCTCTATTACGCTCGTGTGAGTGTGTGAGAGATTTGGATTCTTTTTTCATGTGTGTGTGTGTGTGTGCGTGCATGTGCGTTTTGGTGTCTCTTCCCATGTGTGTGTGTGTGTGTGTGTGTGTGTGTGTGTGTGTGTGTGTGCGTGCCTCTATGTGTGTGTGTGTGTGTGTGTGTGTGTGTGTGTGTGTGTGTGTGTGTAAATGTGTTTGTCTGTCATTGTGTGCATTTCCAGACAGAAAAGCTTGACTGTGCTTATCGTGTAGATGCTGTTTCTTCTGCATGGCAGTGTCCTCCTCCCCACCACACAGTTTCTCTCTAGACGTCTGTTAGCAGGTGCACCATCATGCTCAGGATGTGGTTTTGTCTTTGTGTGTGTGTGTGTGTGTGTGTGTGTGTTTGTGTTTGTATCTCGGTCTCTGTGTGTGTGTGTGTGTGTGTGTGTGTGTGTGTGTGTGTGTGTGTGCAGTGCAACCTGCACTGCCTTTTAACAGTGCCTAGGCTTTACCATCTGTGGTGGGAATGACTTGTGGTTTTAAGTTAATCTCTCTTCAACTGTGAAAGTCTTCAACTGAGTAAGACAGAAACCCCTTTGTGTGTTCGTAATTGTGTGAGACTCTCTCTCTCTCTCTCTCTCTCTCTCTGTGTGTGTGTGTGTGTGTGTGTGTGT
>NC_055978.1:16036961-16054461 GCF_018492685.1 Alosa sapidissima | reverse complement strand
CTGTGGACAATTTCAAGCCACTCGCATCCAACACAAACTGTAATTGACAGTTAATTGCTGCCGTGGCAACAGAGTTGGCATGTGTTAAACTAACTAGTGAGGTTTGAAAGAGCTTTTGTGTGTGTGTTTCTATGTTTGTATGTATGTGTCTGTGTGTGTGTTTGATTCATTCTGTGTGGGGGAGAATGTCTGTCATAATTATTCTCTGAGTCCTATTGTTTTTGGCAGTGACCTTGCGGAGGATTTGGTTATTATATTCAGTGCGGGTCTAGTGGAGTAAAATTACTGGTCATAATCACAGATCTTCTCTAAACGGCGTTACAGGTAATGCATTTAATCAAATATAGCTGTGCGATCCAACTGTGTCACTGCGCTGAGATCAGTCCATGGAAGCTCAATCTCTCCGTTTGCTCCTATTTTTCTTCCAGCTTTTTTTCTTAGTCCCTTTTCATAGTACACACACACACACACACACACACACACACACACACACACACACACACACACACACACACACACACACACACACACACACACACACACAAATGAACCTACACATCCTTGCACACACACACAGTCCCTCTTCATAGTACACACACACACACACAGACACACACACACACACACACACACACACACACACACACACACATACACACAAATACGCACTCGCACATCAGGTCCTGAGGTGCCTTGAGAATTTCATGACGGTAGCATCACTGAAGGAGCAGCTTTGCCTGCAAGCCCAGAAAGCACTCACTTCTTCAGTCACAACGCTGTTATTAGTATTCCATTTGAGTAGAGATTGTTTGTGTGTGTGTGTGTGTGTGTGTGTGTATGTGTGTGTGTGTGTGTGTGTGTATGTGTGTGTGTGTGTGTGTGTGTGTGTGTGTGCGCAAGTGTGAGAGTGTGTGTGTGTGTGTATGCACACGCGTGTAGGCTTTTGAAGGAGAGATGAGATGAATGAGGAAATGATGGGTCATTGAGGTCAAGCCAACTGAACACTGGGCACAGATGAACAATGGCCTTCCTCTTTCACCATATGCCTCTGCGAGAACTCAGTGACCGTCTTTTTTCCTCTTCTTATCTGATATTTTATATAATTTCTTTATCTGACAGCTAATTTGAAAGTCATATACTTAATTATGACCGCCGCGCAGCGAAGCGGCGGTCATATAGGTTTAGTCAGATTTTTTTTTTTTTTTTCTTTTTTTTTTTTTTTTTCTTTTTCGCATGCCCAAATTTCCGTCAATGATTCCCGGGACACTGAAAGACCGGGGTACACGAAACTTGGTGGACATGTAACCCCACATGGATAGCATGGAACCATCGTTTTTCGTTTTGATCTGTAGCCCCCCCGCTGAATTGGACCCCCCGAAAGGAGGGTAGGGCAGACACAGTTTTCTGTGAATATCTCGAAAACCGTAGGGTTTAGGAGGACCATTTTTTTTTTGTATGTTGATCTCAAGGGGCCATGTCAACCCATTCCATAACCACTCATTTCATGTATAGCGCCACCTAGTTAAACACAAAAAAGTAAAAATGAGGTGGTGTAATTGAAGGTATCTGTGACCTAACATAGTCAAAACTGCACGAAATTGGAAGTGTAGGATCATTATGACACCCTCTGTATGCACGCCAAGTTTTGTGGAATTCCGTTCATGGGGGGCCACACAATAAATTAATTTATGTTACTATACACCAACTGGCCTGTAGGTGGCCGGAGACAGTTTTCTGTGAATATCTCGAGAACCGTAGGGCCTAGGAGGTCCACCTTTTTTTTGTATGTTGGTCTTAAGGGGGCATGTCAACCCATCCCATTACCACTTATTTAATGTATAGCGCCACCTAGTTAAAAATTAAAAAGCAAAAAATTAGGTGTTTTCATCTCAATATCTCTGGCTGACAAGGTCAAAACTGCACGAAATTAAAAGTGTAGGATCATTATGACACCCTCTGAATGCATGCCAAGTTTTGTGTACTTTCGTTCATGGGGGGCCTTACAATAAAATAATTTATGTGTACATTTAGTGACGTACACCAACAAGGATTCCCGGGACACTGAAAGACCGGGGTACACAAAACTTGGTGGGCATGTACCCCCACATGGATAGCATGGAACTGTCATTTTTCGTTTTCATCTGCAGCCCCCCCGCTGGACTGGACCCCCCGAAAGGAGGGTAGGGCAGACACAGTTCTCTGTGAATCTTTTATGGTATATTGGTCTCAAGGGCCCACATCAACCTGGCTCATAATCACTCATTTGAGATTTGCCCCCCTCCCCCCCCCCCCCGCCCCGGTCAAAAATGAAAATGCAATATTATTCTGCTTTAATCGCCCCTATCTTCAGTTAAGATGTTCAGAACTGCACCAAATTTTATGTGTATGATTGACCTGGCATTCTCTGGGGGTCTGGGGGTATGCCAAGTTTCGTAGAATTTCATCCATGGGGGGGGCTAAAAAAATTAGGTTATGTGTACATTTAGTGACTGTACACTCATTGGCCTGTAAATGGCGGTGCACACATATAAACATGCACACACACAGGCACCCACATACTATCGGTATTAGAACGGCCGATACATAATTACAAATTAAATAGGATCAAAAGAAAGCCAAAATATTCATCATCATCATCATGGCTGCATTTTCAGTATTGGCGATAAGTAGTCGTTTGTCCACTAGATGGCGCATCGTTGCAGTGAGATGTAATTTTTTTGAAAGTTAAAAGTGTGTTGAAAAAATAATGGACACTTCCTACAAGGACTGTAATTTACCGCAGCGAACATCTAATAAGGACAGGACGATGTTCACATGAAGTGTAAGTGAGGATGAAGTGAGGATGTTTATCGGACATGCTTGGTTTTTACTGCAGGTACGTTAATCTTGTAATATCAATAAGGACCTAGGTAATGTTACCGTTAGCGTTGGTTGAGTGATGGAGGCCCATTTGATTGATTGCATTTGTAGAAAACTATAAATGCGGTTATACCAAGCAAATTGATAGCAGCACTGTTTGTATCTTTCGACTGTCATTTATTGCACGTGCTACAAAATCATTCTGTGCAATGGAAGATTTACCAACGTTACACCGGTCTGATACAGTTTTGCCTATACATGCATGAGACTGAGACGCCTGTTTATTTTGTTTTAAGTGCGTGCAGGGTGTGAGAGGGGAATCGATGTGCTTTGATTCCAGCTTGGTAGTTGTAGTCTGTGAAATTAAAAAGCACGTGTGTGTGAAGTATCCAAACAATGACACCTTCATTTCATTATGGCTGCTTTAGCAACACACCTTAAGCTACTGTGTAGTGGGTCCCATTTAGAAGTGGCTACTTCAGTCGCGCTTTCCTTGACTCATGGAACTGTGTGAATGTTATTACAACTTTTCGCCACGATATGGCAGTTTAAGTCCGCTTGATACTGTAAGTCGTAAGCCATTGGTTTCCAAAGGAGATTTTATTTGTGTCGCCAGCATAGCCTATTGACAATTTATGTTGTAAATAGGCCTACCTTATAATCCTACCTGTAGCTTAGGGAAGCTAACAGCTTTCTATTAGGATCTAGTTTGTTAGTTACAGTTTTGTCATAACTCCCTAATGCATTTTTGCATTTAGAATAGCCAGAGCGTGTATATCTCAATCTGAAAATTAAACAATATCGGGTGCCTATGGACTAGGCTGGGTGAACCCAGCCTGATCTGCCCGCTATTTATTTTTTGATTTCTTAAAAGATTGAGCTTGGTCTGATGAAAGCCAGACTAGCCATGGACCTCAGTTACACAATGCAAGGGAACATGAATCAGCCTATATTTGCACGAACAATAACGGACAAAAGCTCTTCAACTTTGGCCCGTTAAAATGTGTATGAACAGTCTAGCGACGCATTTCATCAAGGCCCATTTGGACATGTCAGTTATTTGCACCACTGGTTAGATGTAAAACAGCATTTCGTTTCAGACTACTGTTACTTAATTTGTGCATTAACAATAACGTTTCAGACTACTACTTAATTTGTGCATTGACAATAAAGTATTACATGAACTAAAGATGACTAAAATCTTATGTAGAAGAAGAAATATTCACAAAAAATCCATCCATCCAAAAATGACCTTTGTTTTTGATAGCTGTTGAAAACGGCATGGAACTGACAGAGATGTTTTTGTTTATAAATACATACAGTGTTTCCCCTACAATGTATTTAACAGCGGCGCAGCGCCGCCGCTGGATTTTCAGCGCCGCTGCAACATAATATCACGAGATTCACTTAACACACTGTAAAAGCACAACGGCCAACGTCATCTCGAAATTGTTTTCTGAAAGTCTTGAGTAAGTTAAGTGCATCAAATCCGCACTTAGCCTCTCATTATTCAGGACATATATGCGGCATGATGTGTCAGGTGATTACAAGCCCAAAGACAAGTCTGCAGCCCATATGGCTAGCCTACGTTCTGAACACGGTTACATTGTTTAGCTATCCGACTGATGGGGTCTTGCTCCGCCACAGTGTAGCCTATGGTGTCATCGTTCACTTGTAGGTTACACAATAAATAGCCTACTTATAGGCCTGGTGACAATAAAAAATGATATTAGTTATATTTCATCACGAAGCTGTTTGTATGCCGTGAATTCGCTTGTAGCCTATGCCATATAAGCTTGAGCAATTCCTCTGATCCAAAGCCTGCTTTGACACATTGACACTAATGTGAAACATGCATCCTCCTCTCCTAGCCTACATCAAATAAAAGAAACCAATTCATGATTACCGAAATGAATTTAACATGGGGGGGAAAAAGTTTGTTGCGATTTAGCCTACTGTTGTGATGCGGTTCTTTCTGCTGATTGGATTTACCCCCGTGTCGTCAACTCTGAGAACTCTTGCTCCGGCTGACAATTTTATCCAGAGAGCTGATTTCCCAAAGATGAGCCTCCATCAACATTCAAAGACAAATTATTAAAACGTAAGTAATGCAATAGAGTAAACCAATGTGCTACAAGGTGTATGGTCTTAACGTTAATTGTAGCCTAGACTTGTAACGTTAGCGTAGGGCTATATGTAATGTTTGCATGGGAAAGCTAGGCGAACACAGTCTAGGCCTGTTTAAACTGTCTGATAGTTAAAGGAAATATGAGCATATGTTGGCATATACGTATAGCCTAAATTCTGTCCACTTAGCTATAATAGGCTATCACAAACAGACCTTTTCTACGTTTACGGCATTAGACATATAGGAGCCTACATTCTCTTATCAGAAAGACGTGTTCTCATAACTTCAGCGTTCTCTTAACGGTGAGACGAACGGTCGCACTTCAATCATAGCCTAGGTCTTTTTCGAGTTAATTGTGAGTGAGTTGTATGGTAACTGTGGGAGTGATGTAGAAGAAAAGTGAGTATTTACTTTTTTATACGTGGGTTTGTTGTTTTGGGACTGAGAAATAGACAAGGAGAGCATCTGGCTACGTGCATGCGTGTCAGCATTAATGCCCCCCCCCCCCCACACAATTCAATTCAATTACCAAAGAGCCTTAGAGATGTTCTTTGAAAAGCCCAGAAAAATGAAGTGCTCGCAGATTGGGTGTGGTCTTTGCCATTAAGACTAATTTAAATACATTGTAAATAATCTTTTTCTGGGTTGTGCCATTTCATTTTTCTTCTATCATTTTTAACCTATAATGTAAAAGAAAGCTGAAAATACCCCGCCCCCCCCCGCCAAGTAATAGCACCGCTGCTGGAAAAAATTCTAGGGGAAACACTGACATAAAAAATAAATAAATAAATAAATAAATAACATTATGCTGATACCTTTTGCTTTTCCCAAATACAATGTAGCCTACAGGTGTAAGTGACCTTTCATCAATCCAGTTGCAATGGATGAACTGTGATGACCTGCCCTACTTGTGATTGTTTAGAGATTTTAAAGGTTTTATAACAATGCTACATCTTCTTTGGCTATTCTACAATCTATTCACCTTTTCAGCACAAGTAGGCTACTTTCTGTGCAGCCGCACACACACACTCAGGCATGCCAAACAAGCATACACAAAAGTTTCAAGAGTGGGGGATGGAGTAAAAGATGGAGACAAATTGAAGTGTGATTTATTTTCGCGGAATGGATGTACAGGACTGAGCGGCGGTCATATTTTGTACCGCTATGCGGTACATCTAGTGTATATAATATTAATGTTTAACATTTGAGGAAATGAGCACTTTCCTGCTCACTGACTGAATTTGACTCTCCTGGAATCAGATCATTTTTAGTTTTTTTTTCCCCTCAGAAAATGACTTAAACTGAAATAGTTCATGAAAATAGTGGCGATTAATTGAATAGTTGACAAGTAATCGATTAATCAATTAACTGTCGCAGCCCTATACTGAAGCAGTTCATAATACAAATCAATATATAATAACATATCATATAACATAACATATCATATACAGTACACTATATCACAAACATATAGCACACACAACCCTATGATGGTTTATCAACTCCCTCAACCCCTTATCAAGCGAGGGCTGTTCTTGTGTCACAATGGCACGTTGCAATGACATTACTGACTGAGTTTTAGCCCTTAATCGCTTAAAATGGCAAACTCTCGATGGCTCATGAAGCTAATTTGCAAGTCTCACTGGCACCTTTCAGTGGAGGGGTTGAGTGAGAGATATACAATGTAGGAACAGTAAGAGGGAAAAAGGAGTGGGGAGAGAGAGAGAGAGAGAGAGAGAGCAGAGTGCAGTCAGTAAGAATTGGCACATCCATTTAGAAAGGCACATGATGGTGAATTTAATCTGATGCTATCGCCAGAATAGCCTTAATTGCAATTTTCTCTCCCCACTGTCTCCCCAAATTCCCCACTGTCGTGTTATCATTTTACAGTAAATATTCAACTATCTCTCACTTCCTGTCTCTCATTCTCAGACTCTCTCTGTGGTCTGTTTCTGTTCCCCTTTTCTTTTGGCAGTTTCTCTTTAGTCAGAAGGACATTCACAGATAAATGTTTGGCATCTCTCCATCTATTTGTTTGCAGTGTCATTTCCTGTTACAGTCTGTGTGTGTGTGTGTGTGTGTGTGTGTGTGTGTGTATACAGTACAGTGTGTGTGTGTGTACAGTGTGTGTGTGTGTGTGTTCAGGCACGTCTCTGTATAATAGGTGCTGCTTTTTCACGCTTCAGTCTCACATCTCACGTCTCACATCACTCTCTGTCACTTCCCCCTCATGTATTTCTCTCACCATCTCTCTCTCTCTCTCTGTCTTTTTATCTGCCTCCTCTATTTCTCCCTCTTCTCTCTGTCTTCTACTACCCCCCTCTCTCTTTCTCTCTCTCGCTCTCAATTCAATTCAATTCAATTCAATTCAATTCAATTCTAGAAAGCTTTATTGTCATGACAGCTTTAGTGACATTATTGCCAAAGCTCAATTACATACACACACAGCACATATACATATTACATGCAGATATGTTGAGCAGAATTGTAAAAATGAAAACAATAAGATAAAGCAACAAAAAGCAACTCTAACATGCGAGGAGTTTGGCATTAATCTTTGGCATTTTGGTTGGTGGTTGTGGGCTCACTGGCTGTCCCCCCAGCTTATGGCAGGCTGCTACAAATATTGCAGCTAGAATGACCAAATCGTTGTTCTCTCCTTATTTGTACAGGTTTGAAACCAGGGAATGGTTGAATTGAATTTAATGAATGAAAATATTTGGATTTCCTCATATTTACTGCATTCTGTTAGTTCTGTTACAGACCCCCCCCCCCCCCCCCCCCCCCCCCTTTCGAGCATCACTCTATTGTGCCATAAACCCCTGTGACTGGTTGCACTGTGGTATTTTCCCACTCATGTCAGGTTCCAGGGAAATTAAACAAAGTCGATGTCTGGCTAGCAGCCGGCCGGCCGGCCCCGTCCTGTGCAGAGCATGAAGGCTTTGAGTGTGTGTGCATGTGTGTGTATGTGCGTGTGTGTACGTGTGTTCTGCCAGCCGTAACTCATCCCCTCTCCCCACCGAGGTGAAGCGACGCAGGGCAAGGCGGGCTGCCCTCTGTCTCCCCAAACCCATTCATACAGGAGAGAAATCATTTTCGTCCACACCACTCCGCTCCGCTCCGCTCCACTCCAGTCCGCACCCCTCTGCACCCCTACGCTCCGCTCCACTCCAGTCCGCACCCCTCTGCACCCCTACGCTCCGCTCCACTCCACTCCGCACCAGTCTGCGCCTCACCGCATCGCATCGCATCGCTCCACTCCGCACCGCTCCCCCTCCACTCCGCACCACTCCACTCCACTCCGCACCCCTCCGCACCCCTCCACACCCCTCCCCTCCACTCCGCACCCGTCCCCTCCACTCCGCATCGCACCCCTCCGCACCCCTCCCCTCCACTCCGCACCCCTCCCCTCCACTCCGCATCGCACCCCTCCGCACCCCTCCCCTCCACTCCGCACCCCTCCCCTCCACTCCGCATCGCACCACTCCGCATCGCACCACTCCGCACCCCTCCGCACCACTCCGCACCCCTCCCCTCCACTCCGCACCCCTCCCCTCCACTCCGCATCGCACCCCTCCCCTCCACTCCGCATCGCACCACTCCGCACCCCTCCGCACCACTCCGCACCCCTCCCCTCCACTCCGCATCGCACCACTCCGCACCCCTCCGCACCACTCCGCACCCCTCCCCTCCACTCCGCACCCCTCCCCTCCACTCCGCATCGCACCACTCCGCACCACTCCGCTCCACTCTGCTCCGCACCCTCCCGCACCCCTCCGCACCCCTCCACACCCCTCCTCAATCTATTCCAGTCCTGTTTTAATTATCTTGGAGCCCTTTTTCTCTCTCTCCCTTTCCGCCCCTCTCTCTCTTTCTTTCTCTCCTTTCCCACCTCTCCCTCTCTCTTCTTCTTTTTATCCCCCCATTTTTCTCTCCCCCTGTTTCTCTTTCTCTCCTTCTATCATTTCTCTCCTTTTCTCTTTCTTTCTTTCTACCTCTCCCTCTCTCTCTCTGCCTCCCTCTTTCTCTCCCTCTATCATTCTCTCTCACTCTCTCTTTATCTCTCTTGTTCTTTCCCTCTCTCTCCCTCTCTGCCTCCCTCCTCTCTCATCCCTCTCTTCCTTGTGCTACATTGTGTTGAATTATTCCTCTCTCGCTCTGGCAGAGACAAATGGAGGATGTTTGTTACATTTGTCATGCGCGTCCCTGGAGAACAGCTCTGTTGAATGATGCTTTGCTTCACGAGGAAAACCCCCTGCCTTCAATGAGGGAGTGGCAGTGTGTGTGTGTGTGTGTGTGTGTGTACACATACGATTATTGGCCTTGGGTATTACAGCTTTTGTCAGTAAGGAGTTTTTTTGTTAAAGCACAGTATAGCCAGAAGCTGTTTCTAATCCACACACATTGGCATGAACACACACTCACACACACACACACACACACACACACACACACACACACACATACGCACCAGCAAATCCCTTGAAATTGGTTACTGAGGAATATCAGCGAGACATTCATGCATTATCTATTGCTTTACATGAACTAAGAAATGAGAAAATAACTCTCATGCATAGAAGCACAGATTCTCTGTGACAGAAGCACGTATATTAGAGGATGAGTGCCCCCCGCCCCCTGTGTGTGTGTGTGTGTGTGTGTGTGTGTGTGTGTGTGTGTGTGTGTGTGTGTGTGTGCTTGTCTGTCTACCTTCATTATTTGTAATCATGTAGGCGATTTGTTTGACGTGTGACATAGCTGTTTCATGCCAGTGTTTCAGCATGATGGTCACAAACACTCAACCGGGAGCTCTGAAATAACACACCAGCATCTAATTTGTGTGTGCGTGTGTGTGCGTGTGTGTGTGCGGTGTGTGTGCGTGTGTGTGTGTGTGTGTGTGTGTGTGTGTGTCAGAATAATTATTAATGATAAGTCCACACGATACATTTGACTTTGGCCATTGGCGACTCTCAAGCACCATCGACCATATATAGACAACGTTTATATTATGAATAATAATAATAATAATTATTATTATTAATATTATTGTTTTTGAGGGGGGGCTTTTTGCCTTTATAGGATAGGACAGTGAAGAGGTAGCTATTTAAGAGCGTGATGGCAAGTGAAAAGGAAGATTGCTCCTGTGCTGTGGTTTGAGTATACAAGGGTTTGTAGCCACCTGCCTTATAGGAGAGGAGTTGAGAAGTTATGACCAAGGTATTTCCTGCCCGTTTGCTGGTTCTTGGGGCGAACAAGGCCTGGACGGTGGGCAGGGGGACAGCACATTTTTTTTCTGCTGCCCTTACTGTTCACTGCAGTCTGTTCCTAATCTGTTTTGTGTCTGTGACTGTCATGGATGCACACAGGACTGATTGAGTGGCTGCAGTGTTATAACTGGCCTCCACGGCTCCTGTGGCGGGCCCACGCATCCTCACTGTGCTGCAGTGAGTAGCCTGCATCCTCTGCTGGACCTTTCTGAGGACAGAGGTGATGATTGTCTCCCACTTCAGCTCTACTAAATGGTAGTTCCCAGAAACTGTCAATTACCGTTGAGGATGTTCAGCTCTAAGACTGAATCAGAGCATCACCTATTCTACTGTGTGTGTGGATTTGGTGGCTGTTTGTGAAGTTTAGCAGACAGATCAGAGTAGAATGTAGGTCCTGATTTTGGATTACACACTGCCTGCCCTGTTAGGCTGTTGTGGAAAAACAGTTGTGTGTGTGTGTGTGTGTGTGTGAGAGAGAGTGAGAGAGAGATTGTTTGTATGTGTGTTGTGTTCCCATGGTGATGAGGAGTTTTAAAGTAGATGTGGCTGTGCACTTATCATAACTCTTATTAGTGTGTGTGTGTGTGTGTGTGTGTGTGTGTGTGTGTGTGTGTTTATGAGAGAGGTCACCATTCATGTGTGTTTAAAAAGCACTCATCAGATTCAGATGATATGAATGAATCTTCTCATTTACTGGGATTTGGCAGCTTAATCGGGGATCATTGCATGTGTGTGTGTGTGTGTGTATGTGTGTGTGTGAGTGTGACATATGCAGTATGCTCAACAGATAGAGCAGAGTAACTGTCTGTTAGAGAGAATATAAGATTCACGGTCCATGATTAATTCCTCTCGGCAATACCAAATATTCATTGAGATCACAGCCGTTTATATTGATACAAATATTTTATTAGTTTAACTACACATCCACATCCACTTCACGCACATCCAAATACATATACAAACAGGCAAAGTCAAGTTGCATGTACTCACCTTGCATGTACTCCCTGTTCAAGTGCACTGTACAATAAACTGCAGAATGTTAAGATGAACAGTGTGTGTGTGTGTGTGTGTGTGTGTGCGTGTGTGTGTGTGTGTGTGTCTGAATATTGCACCAGAGAGACGAATGAAGACATGACACAGGAGAGAAAGAGAGAGGAAATGGAGGGAATGGAGAGAGAGAGAGGGAGGAGGGAGTTGAACAGTGAGGTTGTTTTAAAATATGGAGAAATAGAAATGGAGGTTGCTTAAGATAAGACATTTTGTAGGATGTGTCTGTGTGTGTGTGTCTGTGTGTGTCTGGCATGTGCGCCTGTGTGAGCCCACACAGACCAGTGGTTGTGTTTGCATTTGCACTGCACTTGCGTATGCGTTTGCGTGTGTAGCATAGCAACAGGCTTAGAGTGAACCGGGCAAATAGTGCTTTAATTCGTGCCAGGGCGTTTCCGAGCCGTGTGTGTGTGTGTGTGTGTGTGTGCGTGTGTGTGCGTGTGTGTGCGCGTGTGTGTGCGCGCGTGTGCGCGCGTGTGCTTGGTGACAGATGGTGCCGGAGGGCCGGGCTTTTTTCAGGAACTTCATCAGCAAATGGGTGTTTTTAAATGACTACAGGAACCATCAGCCCGCCAGCACTGATTGCTGCGCACCGTACACGCACACACACACACACACACACACACACACACACATACACACATTAGCACACAAACACACCCACTAGCACACACGCACATACACACACATTAACACACAAACACACCCACTAGCACACCCACTATCACACACACACACACGCACACACACACACGCGCACACACACACACACACACACACACACACGCACACACACACACACGCTAACACACTCACACACTCAGACCCACTCGCTTTTTCAATTTATCGCTCCCACTGCAGCAAATCTTGACATGCCCCCCCCCCCCCCCTCCCCTTTTTCCCACTGGATCTTTATCCCTCCTCTCTTAGATCTTTTTATGCACTTACTTTTTGCACTCACTTCTTTTCAGACACACAAACACACACACACACACACAAAAGAACACACATACACACACACACATACAAAACACACACACGCAGCAATGCACAACAGGCGACGTGCATGAAAGGCTCTCTGTACGCTTGTTTGTTTCCAGTGGAGCCAGGTGTGTTTGAACCTGACGGTATTGTTAATGCAATTGTAGAGTCTAGACGGACCTGGTTGGGTGCTGCACTAGGGAATCAGCACATTACGACAAAGAAGGATTTATGTGTTTGTTAAAATTGTTGTTATCGGGCAAACATAATATTTAGTGTCGAAGTAAAGATGTAAGGAGCAGAATATAACAGAAAATGCCATTATAACACAGTTAACGCTGATGAGCGTACAGGAAGAGCCTTTGGTGCACCTACAGTAGCTTTTGGCAGACACAAATTCGCCGCATGTTGACGTTGTACCTAGAATCCATTAAGGCATTCCTTCAATGTCCAGCATGCGCTACCAGTAGCCTGAATACCCAACCAATTAACCAAAGTGGCCAAAACAATATCACCCACAAAAGCAGCCCTTGTGACCATGCTTATGGAAATGGCTGCTTGTCCTTGTACCCCTAATCTCATACTACATTATCCTCCATGGTGGAGGCTTGGGAGAGGACAGGGGGCAGGCCACCCCTGCCCCCTCCCCTCCCCTCCCCCAGGCACCATCCATCTGCTGGGGGGATATTAGCTGGGGTGGGGGGGCTACTCCATCATCAGAGCCGGGTTATAGTACACTTCCAATCAGGACCATGGACACGGGGAACAGACAGATTCATCACACAAACACACATACACACACACACACACACACACACACACACACACACACACACACACACATACAGAGGCATACACAAACATCCACATGCATAGACACACAGAGGCACATAGTACACAGACTGTCTCTCTCTCTCTCTCTCTCTCATACTAGGGCTGGGTGTTTACATTGATGCCCTTTATGACTTAGCATTTCCAACAAATAGGGTGCGGGGCGAACAAATGATGATGGAAATGATGTTTCTATTCCTGAATGATGTTATGATGATGTTATTATTCTCTCCTCCTTCCTCCCCACCATGCCTTCAATCTCTTTTCATCCCTCTCTCTCTTCATCCCTCTCTTCTGTCTCTCTTTTCTCATTTTCTGTTTCCATCTCTTATTCGCTCCTCTGCTCTCCCTCTTCAGTTGTTGTCCTCTCTCCTTCCTCTCTCCTTCCTCTCTTTCTCTCTCTCTCTCTCTCTCTCTCTCTCCCTCCTCTCTCTCTCTCTCTCCCCTCTCTCTCCGTCATTAAAATTCAAAGTAGCTTTATTAGCAATTGAATACAGTGTTACCAAAGCTATAACAACACAGTAATATAACATAATGATCTAATGTGTCTCTCTCTTCCTTTCCTCTGACAGAGGTGCGTTCTCAGAGGTGGTGCTGGCCCAGGACAGGGCTACGGGGCACATGTACGCGGTCAAGTGCATTCCCAAGAAGGCCCTCAAGGGGAAAGAGAGCAGCATCGAGAACGAGATCGCCGTCCTCCGCAGGTGAGCTTCCCATCTCTCTTGGTCCATCTTTCTCTTTCTTTCTTTCTCTATCTCTCTCTCAATCACTCACTCCATCTTTGCCTTTGTCTTTTGGCCATCTCCATGGTAACCCTTACCTAGTAGCCTGACGAGGGCCCCAGCCATTTAACACGTATGGAGGCCAAGGCTGAGCACGCGCCCGTGTGTGCCCTATCAGGACACGGTGAATAAAACACACACATACGGGGTGTCTTATCCGCCAGTGCGCTCACTCACCTTCCGTCTGCAGTCTGCAGTGCACTGAAGCACATGGGGGGGGGGGGGGGGGGGCCAGGCCACCCCTTTTTCCTTTGAAGAGCACAAATCTATGATAAGTAAAAGCAAAGCTCTCTCTGAGATGAGCGTCATGGCAGGGAATCTCTTTGTGTGTGTGTGTGTGTGTGTGTGTGTGTGTGTGTGTGCGAGTGTGTGTGCGTGTGTGTGCATGTGTGCGTGTGTGTGTATACAAGTCCTCCTCATTGACCTCTGCACAACACCTATCCATCTCATGTACCCACTCTGCCTTAGACACCTCACAACATCAGGGCATAATATAATCATCCGAACGCACCCAGAGAGAGAGAGAGACAGAGAGAGATGAAAGAAGAGATTGCATTATGTCTGCAGTTAGGTAACGTTTGGACTAGAGCCAGAGGCTGTCTTGCACACAAATGCAGTATGATGGCTGATCTTCTCTTCTTGGTAAGAGTGGGATTGTGTGTGAGGTGAATGTCTGATTATAAGTGTGTGTGTGTGTGTGTGTGTGTGTGTGTGTGTGTGTGTGTGTGTGTGTGTGTGTGTGTGTGTGTGTGCGTGTGTGTGCGTGCGTGCGTGTGTGCGTCTATCTGTGTGTGTGTGCATGCGTGTGTGTGTGTGTGCGTGTGTGTGTGTGCGTGGGCATGGCTTCACCTCTGATGATCACAGCTCTCTGATGTGAGACCTCGGTTGTCACGGCCGTCTGGGCGAGGACACTGCCCCGCTTTTCTGTCCTTCAGCTTCCATTTCATCATATCAGGCCAACAGGATGATAGACAGGCCACTGTCATCCTCCTTCACCATTAGTGATGCTTTGTGTGTGTGTGTGTGTGTGGATGTGTGTGTGTATCATGGGTGTTGTATGTTGAGGACATGGGTGTGTGTGTATGTAGTATCTCTCAGTGTGGGAGAGCATTGTGTGTTTGTGTATGTGTGTGTGTGTGTGTGTGTGTGTGTGTGTGTGTGTCAGGGTGTGTTTGTAGCCCCACATATCTCACACATCCCCATGCATCTGTGTGTTGGCAAGAGCAGACATGCATTCAGCATGTGAGTTTCAGCAGAGCTGATGACCTCACTCGGCCTGCTGTGAAGGATTATGGGTAGACTCTAGCACAGCTGTGTGTCATTCCTCCTTTTGACGCATCCCTCTCAATGCATCCCTCTCTCTCTCACTCTCTCTCTCTCTCTCGTTCTCTCTTTCGCTCTTTCTCTCTTTCTTACTCTCTTTCATTCTTCTGTATCTCTTCCTCCTGTCACCTCTACCCTCCTCTACCTCTGTCTCTCCACTTCTTTCTCTCAATGCATCCCTCTCTCTTTCTCTCTTTCTCTCTTTTTCTCTCTTTGTTACTCTCCCGTGCTCTTCCTTATTTTCTCTATATCTTCCTACTTCTGTCACCTTCCCTCCTTGTCTTTCTCTCTCTCTCTCTCTCTCTCTCTCTCTCTGTCTCTCCGACTCGTTTTCTCTTTCTCTCTGTAATTACCAGAGGCGCTGGAGTCTGATGTGTCGTGCCACAGCATCTGCCCACTCACAGCGGAGGAAGACAGAGAGATGGAGAGATAGACAGAGAGAGAGAGATAGAGAGACAAACAGAGATCGAGAGATACAGTAGAGAGGGAGTATGAGGAGGACAAAAAAAGGCAGGAAGGAGAGAGAAAAAGAGATGCAGGTAGCGTGAGAATGAGATGAGTGGGAGGGAGCGAGAGCGTTGAGGAGTTGTTTTGCTCGCACCTCTCCCACCTGCCCATGGGCAGCATGCCCACTCTGAGGCCCGTCTGCTCCTTATGAAGAGAGCTGTTTGTCTGAGTGTAAGCATGGCACAGGCTGAACCCAGCCCTGCACTGAGTCAATGTTTGTCAATGAGCAGCAAGCACCAGTACCCTCAGACTGGGCTCTTCATTGAGAAACATTGGCTGTTGCCTTTTGCCACAAATCATTTTTTTCCCCCTGAGTGAGCCTTTAGGGGAGACTTTAATTGGGTTTCTTAATCTGAATCAGTCCTAGTCTCTCTCTCTCTCTCTCTCTGTGTGTGTGTGTGTGTGTGTGTAAGAGATAGAAAGAAGTCTCTTCTTAGAGAAAGATGTGTATGTTTGTGTGTTTTGGTGTAACAGTCTATCTTACTTTACTTTTACACATTGTTATATTTACTTTGTATGATGTGGCCCTCTCTCTTTCCCTGTCTCTCTCTCTTTCTTTCTCTCTGTTTCTCTCCCTCTCACACACACACAGACATGTACAGTATACATGCACACACGCACACACACACACACACACACACACACACACACACACACACACACACACACACACACACACACACACACACACACACAAAACAAGCTCCCTCGTTCTGTCTTTGCCCAGAGAGGCATTTTAACATTTTAAAGACTCATTACAAATTCATCACTGTTTTTGCTGAGCTTAGGATGTGGAACATTTCTGGCCTCAGCTGAACCCTATATTAAAGCCTGTATGTAATCCACAGAACACACACACAGACCACACACACACACACACACAGTAACTACTTAGTATTAAGACAGACAAACAGACAGAGACTGAGGCATTGTAGTTGTTTCCAATCGTATTATGAAATGGTTTGTATATTAGTGTGAGTGGTGTTTTAAACTGTGATTCTTTTAAATGCTTTTTTTCCAGGATTAAACATGAGAACATTGTGGCGCTGGATGACATATATGAGAGCTCCAACCATCTGTACCTGATCATGCAGCTGTGAGTTTCAACAACTGTCCTTTCTTTTTTTTTAATCTTCCTATCCATTTAACCCTACCATCCTCTCTCATACCCTCACTCTCTCTCTCTCTCACACACACACACACACACACACACACACACACACACACACCCACACACACACACAGAGGCGTTATTAGGGGGTCGACAGGGGGAACATGTCACCCTCAACTTTCAAAATGGTGGTGTTTGCCCCCCCCCCAACAATAGTTCTAACTACTGACCAATGATTCTAGCGTCGGGCTAGGCGAGAAAGATCGCCTAAACAAAAAACGAGATTGCAAAAGGAAAGCAGATAGAAAGTGCTGAAACAAATTTACCTAAAAATCTAACACGCGCACAGTTTTCATGCACGCACAGGTCTTACATGATTGTTGGTTTCTGGTAGTAGCCTTCTAATCACTAATGAACATTCTGAAACGAAAGGAACTGCAGAGTGCAGGCTACTCAGAAGGTACAGCAAAGAAAAATATTCAAACTTATATTTTTAGGTCGGAGTAATCAGCCCGGCCCCAAAACACCACTAGCCCAACGGGAGTTTGTGAATTCTCCCAATTATCACTCCACTATTGATCAAGGCAATGAGGAGCAGGATAGCAGTCGAGGACTCTTTTGTTGCTGTATCAGCAGTTGAGAAGGGCCTCAGCGTGCCACTGACGTG
>NC_055978.1:16026961-16029461 GCF_018492685.1 Alosa sapidissima | reverse complement strand
CTTATCACAACATAGTAGGCTACATTGAAGAGACTAAACTAAGTTAAGTCATGAAATCAAGCAGTATCTCAAAGCTAACGTTACAATACTGTTTGGATGTCGAATTTAGCATGCTTAGCCTACTTACAGCTGCTTGTCAATTTCGTTGAAGGGCTCATTTTATTGACTCTGACACTGAATGTTTGCAAAATCCCGATGTAAATGGAAGTGTTTTCCAAAATTCAAAAGTGCTTGTCCCAAGGAGAAGTACGAACCTTTATTTTAACTATGTAGAAAACGTTATGAATTGCATCCACACATCAGCAGCCTTTCAACTGTGTTACAATTGCAAGGGTTCCCTCAAACGTCTTAAAGTGACAAGGCACTCAATTAGACCTATACACTACCAAGACGATCTTAATACCGCCTCCTTGTCAAAGTCAGCTACCGCCACAAATTGAATCAAATTCTGTGGGAAACACTGCACACATACGCACACACGCGCACACACACACACACACACACGCATACACACTCACACACATATATACCACACACACAAACACACACACACACAGTCAGTTGAAACCACATTCATGCACACACAAACACACACACACACACACACACATACATATGCATACACACACTTGATTAGCTCTGAGGGTTTAAATAGGAAGCTTCTGTGTGTCCTAACTCATAGATGGGTGTGTGGTTTATGGCCCATGATTCACGGTGGTAGCAGGCCCGTGCTGAACCAGTTAAAAGATTTATAGCTCACACAAGGCTGCAGCACAGACCGGGGTTCATAGCCCACCCTCCCCCTCTCCTGCCACACACACACACACACACACACACACACACACACACACACACACACACACACACTCCCCCTTTTTTGCAGACACACACACACACACACACACAGAGAATTTTACACGTCTAGCTTCTAACTCTATAGGACTCCTTGGGGAAGACATGGCTGCAGTTGACCTGTGAAACCCACAGCATTTCTTGGTGGGCATTTTTCAGAGAGAAATGGAAACACATGGAAATGTATTGAAACAAAGCTGCGTGTGTGTTTGCGTGTGCGTGTGCGTGTGCGTGTGTGTGTGTGTGTGTGTGTGTGTGTGTGTGTATTCATGCTCCTCTGCCAGTGTGTCTTCTAACACCTCTTTTTCCTCTGTCAGCCTGAGAACCTGCTTTACTACAACTCTCAGGATGGATCGAAGATCATGATCAGTGACTTTGGCCTGTCTAAGATGGAGGGCACAGGTGATGTCATGTCCACAGCCTGTGGTACCCCAGGATATGTGGGTAAGACCTCCATCTTTGTAGTTTTTCATCTCTCTTTTTCATTTATACTGACTAAATGTTGTAAAAACTGAGTAAATGTTGCTGCACTGCATGTCAATGTTTATGCAATAATCTGGTTTACCTGCAAATAAGATTTGTCTGTGTACAGTCCTATAGGACTGTATGAAATTAGTTTCAGCATCTATCAAAGCAGGATGTCTGAGAACTGTGTGTGTGTGTGTGTGTGTGTGTGTGTGTGTGCATCTGTGTTATGTGTGCATGTGCCTCAGCTGGCAAACTCATCTGTATGTCACACACACACACACACACACACACACACATACACTGTCATACTCCATGCCAGTGGAGCTTGTCCTTATCACACACTGACAGATGCTGCTTGTAGTTGCCAGGCCTGCAGCCCCTCTTGGGAAGTCAGAATGGTTAACCCGCCATTTTGAGCCAAAATGTCTTCCTGCCACCTCCCCCTTTTTTGAGGGCATCTGAGGCACTCTGATGTACTGTATGTACAAAAAGTGAGGCAGAGCATGTGAGCCAAAATGGCTCCATGCTGTGTTCCTTAAACCCAAGAGGCCAGACACCCCCCACAGTGACACTGAGGCAGCACGCCAGAGTGTGTTTAGCGTGAGTTGGTTAACTGTACGCTGATCAGCCTGCCAGCCAAAACATGCCCTTCCAGCACACAGGAGGGTATAGACACACACACACACACACACACACACACACACACACACACACACACACACACGCAAGCAGACATACTGCACATACTCAAACACATACATATATGGTGCAGACACATATACTCTCTCTCTCTCTCTCTCTCTCTCTCTCTCTCTCTCTCTCTCTGTCTTTCACATAGACACAAACATTGACACATGTTTTTAGATACACAAGCACACATACATACTCACATGCACACATACACACACAGATCCACACAAACACAGACACACACTCACGAGAGAGAGAGAGAGACAGAGAGATAGAGAGACAGAGATCGCGTGGCTGTTACAACACATACCTGCTGTGTGCAGTGTACAGATACTCCATCCAAATAGGAGGCAATACATGATGTTGGTTTGTCTGAGCATTCTGTCATGGTGCCAAACCCAGTAGAACTATCAGGCCTAACTGAGACATGACCGTGCATGACTGTTGCGTAGGCTGTAGATGTCAGTGTCAGTGACGGGCTTCACAGTTA
>NC_055978.1:16021961-16024461 GCF_018492685.1 Alosa sapidissima | reverse complement strand
AGTCAGTGTGGGTCACACACACACACACACACACACACACGCATACACACACACAGCTTGAGGGTTTTTCCAGCCCTGTAAATCTAATGGTAGATTAAGATAGGCTGCTAACAATAGATTGTACCAATGATGACATTCCAGAAGCCTGCAGTTGCAAGTTATAAATACACTCACTCATGTCTTACACTGTAGAAGGATAAATTGAAAACAGGTCTGACACTGATACCTGTGTGTGCATGTGCGTGTGTGTGTGCATGTGCGTGTGCGTGTGTGTGTGTGTGTGTGTGTGTGTGTGTGTGTGTGTGTGTGTGTGCGCGTATGCATGTACATGTGTGTGTGTGTGCATGTGTGTGTGCATGTGCATGTGTGTTTGAGTGGATGTGCATGTGTGTTTGTGTGTCAGTGTGTTTGTCTTTCTGAGTCTACATTATGGCCTCCATTGACTCTGTAGCTTTGTCATTCTTTAAGTTAGAATGAGAGTTGACACTACACAGACAACAGCCAGCTGCTGATACCATCACGAATAGACTCCCCTTTATTGCCTAGTAAATCATTATCACTGCTATTTTATGAATAGTGTAGTCGGGTCTTATGCAATTCACATCAACGATTACCTAGAGGGCCTCTCTACAGGGGGATAGAAATGGGAATATCTGACCCAACTCATTCCTCAGTCCTCCTTGGCTCACTAGTGTTCACATCCTCATGCCTTCTGTATCTCAGCCTCACTCTGCCTGCAACCTCCATATTTTTGTACCCCAATCTATGTAGTCAAACCCAGAGCCATATAAAGGTACCTTTACAACCTAGACAATCCTTATGTTCTAATGTTACTGTGCTCTGAGTGCGTTCTACTCATCTATCCAAGTGGTCCTGTGTTCTCAGTCTGTTGTTATCCGTCAACAGTGTTCTTAGTTTCTGAGTGTGTTCTACGAATCTGTCTCTGTCTGTTGTGTTCCGTTGTTCCAAGTCTAATCTTCTCATCTGTTCCAGTGTTCCTGTGCTCTGCTCTGTGTAAAATCCACTCATCAAGTGTTCTGTTTTTCTGAGTGTTGTTCTGAATCTGTCCCAGTGTTCCGGTAATCTGAGTACATTTTACTCATCCGTCAAAATGTTCCTGTGCTCTCTGTGTGTGTGTTCTACCCAGCGGTCCAAATGTCCCCGTGCTCTGCGTGTGTTCTACTCTCCTATCCAGTCATTCCTGTCCTTTGAGTGCGTTCTACTCTTCTCATCCAATCGTTCCTGTGTTCTAAGTGTGTTCCGCGGGGCCCGTGGGTGCTGTGTGGAGAGGAGTCACTGCCTCACCACCAAGGCTGTGCACCGGCGGAGCACAAAGTCGGAGCAGAGCTCGTTTTACTGTAGGCAGAGCCTAAGCCCTCGGGAGATTTCACCTGTCGTCCCTACTGTACGTCTCCGTCTGAGATTAGTGCATAGAGCCCACCAGATTAAACTGTCAGTCAGGTTACGTCAGAGCCTGAGAGAGAGAGAGAGGGGGATAGAGTAGAGAGAGAGAGAAGGAGAGAGAGAGAGAGCAGAGAATAAAAGAGAAGAGAAAGAGAGAAGGGATGAGTGTGGGCAGAGAATTGGGAAAGAAGTGAGTGTAAGGTTGGACAGAATGAGAGAAAGAGAGAGAGAGAGAGAGGAGGAGGTTTATTTTGAGTGCTAAGATGAAGACCCAGAGTCTTGAGAGGCAATCATAACTCACACCCTGATGCAGTGATGCAAGAGAGTAGACAATAACTACACACTCACACACACTTGCACACAACCACACACATTCATGCACACTCTCTCACACACACACACACACACACACACGCACACACACACACACACACTCACAAGCACACACACATGCACTGCTGGGAAGAAAAGAGCTTTGTGGTGCAGATTGAAAGCTTTTCAGAGGCTCAAGAAGCCTTTTTTCCCTGATGAGATACGGAAGGCAAAGCGAACGCAAAAATGAGATTGGAGAAGCCTGTTTCTCTGTCTCTCTCTCTCTCTCTCTCTCTCTCTCTCTCTGTGTGTGTACATGCAGTTGTTTGTGTGTTTGTGTGACATCCAGATATGAATGGGAGAGATGTGATGTCTTTGGCAAGTATATAAATCTTATCTATAAATGTTTGTCTGTGTCCAGCTGATTGCAAGAGAAGTGTTTTTGTAAGGAGCACAATATTGTTTTGACTGGAGAGATTGTTTTCTTATGACGTCTCTGTGGGCTGGTAGCCATTCATTCAGACATTATCAATCAAATGCCAAGTCTCAAACGCAGTAATAATTACACTGTCTGGTAAAACTGATCAATGTAGGCAATATAGTTCAGGGTTACACTAATAGTTCACATACGACTACATCTACACACGCACACACACACACACAAACACAGAAGTCAGTTTTGACCTCTAACTAGGTTTTCTACAACAGGTGGACTCCTGTGGGTCCATACTAAAATAAATTATCTGACTCAATGTTTCACCAGGTATGGAGTCCATATGTTTCT
>NC_055978.1:15999461-16016961 GCF_018492685.1 Alosa sapidissima | reverse complement strand
CTGGTAATCTGTGTGTGTGTGTGTGTGTGTGTGTCTGTGTGTGTGTGTGAGAGAGAGAGATAATCCCAGCCGTTTCCAGTAAGCAGTGCAGAACCAGACTTCAGCCTTACAGGAAAGAGTGCTGACCAGTCACACTGGTATTTGATAAACATGCCCTGGTGTGATGGAAACAAGTTGTGACTAAATACAGACCTTGTGTATATGTGTGTGTGTGTGTGCGTGTGTGTGTGTGTGTGTGTGTGTGTGTGTGTGTGTGTGTGTGTGTGTGTGTGTGTGTGTGTGTGTTGTTCACATGCACATGTGTATTTCTGTCTGGATATAATTTGCAGAAGCTTTACACATAAACATATCTCTCTCTTGGCTGTCTGTGTTTCTGTCTACAGCTAAAGACTTCATTAGCTGTTTGATGGAGAAGGACCCGGCCAAAAGATACACATGTGACCAAGCGCTTCGGCATCCCTGGTGAGTGTGACCTCTAGGATGGAACACGACCTTTGACCTATTGAGCCAGTGTCAACCCTGACGAAAGGCTTCATGTGACATCTCTCACCTGTGCTGTTAGCAGGTGTTCCATTTTCTGTCTTGTTATTGAATCTGTCTTACTCTCGGCTTGCTCTGAAAGCTATTGTGCAACGCTGTCATGCAGGGCTGTAGTACTCGAGTCCGGTCTTGGACTCGAGTCCGGACTCGAGACCGTTTTTCTATGGTCTCGGACTTGTCTCGGACTCGCTAGTATTTGGACTTGGTCTTGTCTCGGTCTCGGCCACTGGTCTTGCCAAATATGGCTTTTGGTCTCGACCGAGTCCAGGTGTCTTTAGGGCCATCAAAATTAACGTGTTAATCGCCGCGATTCATTTTGAAATACATAATGCGTTACAAAACACTCAATAGTGTTTACCTTTGTGGGGGGCTGATGTCACGTAACGGAAGCCGCAAAACCTAAAACCGCAAGCCTGAGAGTTTATTTTACTGTCTGTGGAGTTAGCTGAAGATAAAGAGGAACCAACATTTAGCCAAATAGTAGCTTTACTGCAAACTGCTTTTCACTCTTGTTAGATAACGTTTACAATGTCAAAATCCACCAACAGCAACAGTTACATAAAGACGATACTTTTCGGGTCCTCTCCATTAAGATCCAACTTGAACATACTCCATTTAATTGAGAGCGCGTCTGAGCGCACACGAGAAGGAGAGAAAACGATTGGCAGGCTCCAGCTGGCTTGTCGTTGTTGATGATAATTGATATCTCCTTTTTAATATAAGAAACTTATAAAAGGAAGGCAACAAAGACGAGGTTAGAGGAGATTGCGGATTTATCCGATTTCCACTACTGACCAGTTATAAACATGTATGACATGTAGGCTGCACTCACTGTGATTTGAAAAATGGACAAAAATATGAAGAGTTGTCTTTGCCTTTGTGTAATGGAACTGGTGAGTCTTGAAGTCTTCAATAATTTGTTTACATGAAGCACATATTATGCCGATTGAAACACATTCCATTCAGATAGCTAGGTGACTGGCTCAGGCTCATCATTCACTTTTAATTGCAAACAGAAAATGTCTAGCTAGCATCATGTCATTACATGCTTCTATTTCCAAAGGAATGAAAACTGTTTATACCAACTTAATATCATGCTTATCATTGTTAATATTGTACAATACATGTGGTACAAACAATATTAGAGCTTGTGTACTAGCTATAGGCTATATTTCAATGGAGCTGGTAAAAAAAAGATCATTATGAGAACGTGGCCACAATGGGCTTAAAGTGACAGTGCACCATTTACAAATGAGTTAAACAGCATCAAATGTGTAGTATTTCTTAAGAAATTAATACTTTAAAACACAATTACTGTGTCAGTATTATCATTTAAATAATATAAAAGTGTTTTACTTTTACCTTTGTGGTTACTCATTAATTTTGTGATTTATGTTGTATTTAATATGCCATTTAAGAAGCTTTAGTCTTTAGGAACTTTTTAATTGCAGTTAATCGAGATTAATTAATTTCAAAATATATATTTTGAATCGTTTGACCCTATAATAATATTGGAGAAGGGGAATGGCTACACTTACAAATCCTGGGTGTGTTCACACTGTTTTTGCTTTTAGATAATAATAATAATAACCCAAAATGATTGTCTTGATACTGTCATGCACAAGACTTTTTTTCCTATCCTGGACTCGGTCTTGACTCGGACTCGAACCTTTTTGGACTCGGTCTTGTCTTGGACTCGAACCTCTTTGGACTCGGCCTTGACTTGGTCTCGACTAGTCCTGGTCTTGGACTTGTCTTGGACTCGACAAAGGTGGTCTTGACTACAGCCCTGCTGTCATGACAACTGTGTGACTGCACTTCCCAGAACAACTGACAGTGTCATAATTGGTTTCTTGACTGGATGAACTATACAAAAAAAAGTTTTTTATCTGTGCTCTGCATGACTTTTTGGATAGCTCCTCCATCTTTGGCATGACGTAAACGTTGTGGGCTCTTTTCGCCCGACGAGGCCTCCCGTGTGAGTGCGTGAGTGTGCCTGAATCCCGTTGTCTTGTTAGCGAGCTCCCCTCTGGCTCTGTGGAGCCGGGCCACCAGTGGCGAGAGGGGGAAATCTCCTGAATGAATGCGGGCCAATTAGTGGCTAATGAGCCATCAGCCATTCTCAGGCACTAAGCGCCAATCAGCATATCCTCCCCTGACTCACATTTAGAGAGCACGCCAGCCTAACGAGGGAGACTTCTCTGGGCGGTGGAGGGGAGGGAGGGGTGGGGTAGAGAGTGGTTCAGGTGGAGGAAAGGTGGTGAAGAGAGGGTTTAAGCAGGACCTCAATAGCCCCTTTACATTGACACTCTTAATCTGATTACACATGGAGTAACGGCTCAATCGGAATAAAACCGATCGGATTCAGCCCGATCCGACTAAATTTCCAATTGGATCAAGAGAGGTGGTGCACTCCGTTCTGATAATCTGATCGATCGAAAAATCCACCCATGTAAACAGGTACTCCGATTGTTGGAGTACATTTCCTCTTTCTGCGCAGGTGTTCCCTATGTGCTAATGATGCACAGTGACGTAAACAACATTAGTTTCCATGGCGGCAACCGGCAATACATCTAGGAGTTTCTAAATTATTAAATGCGTGTTCCATGTAAACGCAGATTAAACACCAATCGGTTTATTTAGTGTTCATGTAAACAGTTTGGTTGAAATCTTTAATCAGATTCATTTCAATCTGATTGACAAAAAAAACGTCAATGCGGCTATTGTTACATTAATGACTTTAGTAGCACATGATATGTTCTGTCTGCAAAACAACGTCTTTACACTTAAAGCCCAATATTTTCCCAACTTGCGACATCAGAGTTGGTATGTTGAGGTAAGAAAATGTCCCCTTAATGGGTGTTTTATGGGCCATGTTGTACACTACAGGGGTTAGGCCTCCACACTGAGAATATGTAGAGGTATGACATTTAAATGATGCTTGCTTTCAGCCACCACATTTATCACATTTATCCACATACGTTCATTCTTACGCTGGAATTGGTGTGATTTGAAAGTCTCATGAATCACACATAAGATTTTCCCGGCGCTCAGGCCTGTGCTGGTTTGATTGATAAATGAGAGCCGTTGTGTATGTGTTGCAGGATCTCTGGCGACACAGCTCTGTGCAAAAATATCCACGAGTCCGTGAGCAGACAAATGCGCAAGAACTTCGCCAAAAGCAAATGGAGAGTAAGTGTGTGTGTGCGTGTGTGCATGTGTGTGTGTATGTGTGTGTGTATATGTGTGTGTGTGTGTGTGTGTGTGTGTGTGTGTGTGTGTGTGTGTGTGTGTGTGTGTGTGTGTGTGTATGTGTATGCATGTGTGTGCGTGCGTTTGTGTGTGTATGCATTCATATTTGTCCTTTGGTAGTGTCAGTCATTGAGAATTCAGAACATTGAAAATTCACTAAATGTGTATAAAATGTGTACGTATACTTTACTGTATAGATACATATACAACACACCCAGTATATTTGCATGACCTCGACACAGCCCTCTAATTCACTCACTCTATTGTCTTCCTCCTCTGTGCCACAGCAAGCATTCAATGCCACGGCAGTAGTGCGGCACATGCGTAAGCTGCAGCTGGGCAGCAGCATGAGCAGCAGCATGGGCAGCAGCATAGACGGCGCCGCCACCAACCCGACCCGAAGCCAAAGCCAAGCGCACAGCCAGAGCCAGAACCAGAGCCAGAGCCATACACCAAACCAGACGCCGCCGCTGCAGACGCTGCAGACGCTGCAGGCCACACCAAACCAGACGCAGACGCAGACGCAGACGCCACTGGCGCAGACAAAGACACCCGTCCAGATGACACCAAACCAGATGCCGCTGAGCCATGCCCACGGGCAGAGCCAGAACGCCGTACATCTCAAGAGTCCCGTCCCGGACGCCACCTCTGTGCCCTGCAAGGACTGTAAGTTGGCCTCCGATCTCTCAGGAGTCACATGTTTTGTCTGATTTTCTCTTATTTGACAGTCTTAAGCGTTAAGAGTCTCAAGTGATTTTCATTGCTGGGGAAATATTCAGATTTAAACATGAATTAAGATGGATATGTTGAAATATAAATATATGAAAATATCTCAAAGTAAATATAAATATATAAAAATAAGGGTGAGGGAAGTGTGATGTGTACAGTATTTATTTTTACGTATATTTAGTGTTGTTACTGTTACTGCCGACAGGGTAAAGAATACTACTTTTAGTTTGCATAGCACCTGTCACAATCACAATGTCACCTTGCGAAATCATGAAAAGAGACCTTAACTATTTCTCTCTGCCTAGTACTGTATCTTGTGAAGTGTCAGTTGGCAGTTGTGACTCTGTATTATGTACTCAGTATGATGCTAACCTGTGATGGACTAGTGTCCTGTCCAGGGGGAGTCTATTACTCGCATCGTGTGAGTACCTGCTCTATTAGCGTCCAAGACTAGGAAAGGATTAACTTATGATGCTATCATATTGATGAAAGGTATATATATTCAATTATTTTTATTGAGTTTCACACAACCAATTACATATCCATTGACATAGTAAAAGCGTAAGCATGAATGAAATACATTTCAGCAAAATCAGTGGATCAGAAATGCCACAAACTTACACGCATATGAAATAAGACAAAGTGACAATACAGACAGGTAGAAAACAACCATATTGATGAAAGGTATCTCGAAACATTATAGCTTTGTAGCTTGTGATGTAGCTTTGAATATTACTGTAACATTGTCAGCATGTGTTAAATGGAAAAGATATATGCTTATGGATTCTTTTACAGTGAGATATCCATTTAATGTAATTTATCGTTGCAAGTGTTGGAACTGAGCTGATTTTTGAGTTTTGAGTAGAAGGACACATGAACAGTCATTCACTTTTATTTATTTTTTAAGACTAACAAGGCCTGATATTGGGCAGTTACAGAATCAATGAACACTGGAATGAGCCAAATACTTTCAAAGGTCAACAATGTAGAGATGTGATTGTGTGCTACAGATTTTTGCTATCATGTTTCTGAAAACAAACCAAAGATCGAGAAGAGTACGAAAAAGGAAGGTCTTGGCCAATGCAGTATCAGCTGAACAGATTTGGTTTTGGTTGATACTAAGGGAGGTATGCTGGATTTACTATAGGACTTACTCAAGGATAGTACTAGTGTGTATTAAGGATAGTCATAGTGTGTAATAGGATAGTAGTATTGTGATTTTAAATGTATTTCACTTTTCTTTAATTCATTTACTTACTTAATTAATTAATCATTTACTTACTTATTAATACTAATGTAAAGTCACTTTGGATAATAGTGTTAGCAAAGTAAACATACACATAAACATAGTATATAGTACTTTTGTCCCTGTTCACATTGGAGTTGTGTTGGTTGTGGCTACATGGTTGTCTTCAGGTGAACTCTGGCTAATTCTTCACCTTTGTGTTATGTCAACACACAGTTTCTCTGCAGTAGTCTCTTTGTCAGTGGTGTTTGTGACAGGAATCTGTGCATCTTTAGTTTCTGTTGTTAATTTGTATGTTCTGTAGTTTATTTGTATATTATTTGTCCATGTCTCTTAAGCAGTTATGGTATTTCTGTAGTTGTACTGTGCCTTCAGTGCTGTGTGATGTCATTTATTTTTCAGAATTGGTGTAATTCAGAATTTGAATTCAGAATTTTATTTATTTCGGAATTTCATTCAGAATTGAAATGATTGGCGGCTTTGTCTCTTGTAGGTCCCGCCCCTTCCTCTACCCCCTGCAGCCTGGCCTTGGCTGCTTCCTCCTCGGCCGCGGGGGTGGAGTCCTGCCGACCACGTCCTTCCACTGTCGCCACGGTGATCACGGGGCCCAAGTGACGCCAGGTCCTGCGGGGAGAGAGCTGGGAGGCGACCGCGCTGTGAACGCACACACACCTTCGTCGCTGCCCAACCCACTCCCCGCCCTGCCGCGGAGAGGCAGAGGACTGTCTGATTGCCATAGCCTATTGCACACACACACACACACATATCCACCTGGACCTGCATGCCAGAAGAGGGCAAAGCTCTCTCTCTCTCTCACACACACACACACACACACACACACACACACACACACGTTTCTTGGTGTTTTATGCCCCCAATGTTGTCTTCAAGGCAGCACTGCCTAGAAGGCACTAGGGTTAGGCATGGGTTAAGGTTAGGGTTGGGGTTAGGTTTAGGATCAGGTGCCTTTAAGTCAGCGTTGTCAGCACTGCCTGGAAGACGACGTTGGGGGCATAAAACACCATCGAGCCACACACACACACACACACACACACACACACACACACACACACACACACACACACACACACACACACACACACACACACACACACACAGACTCATACATGATCACACACAGGCAAAGAAGCACACACAAACATAGATTCTCAAACATGTTGTTTGCAAATATTCTATTGACAAACAGCAGGGGGCAATTGATATTGCTGCTGGATTTGCAGGTCCATCGAGCTGTGTGTGTGTGAGTGTGAGTGTGCGTGTGTGTGTTTATGGGTGCAGGCTGCCTGGTTGTATAAGTGGATGTGCGAGTGTGTGTATGTGTGAGAGAGAGAGTGTTCAGGAGCCAGTGTTGTCATGACATCAACTTAACATAAGCGTAAACTTCTCTTCTCGTCAGTTTTCATCCCCAGCTCTACCGTTCCTCTCACTCCGCTAGTTTTTTTCCTCAGTCCTTTTTTTCCCCCCGTTTTTTCGTCTGCACTTCTCCTCATTTTCTCATCTTCTATCTGTACTTTTTGTCGTTCCAACTGCATCCACGTTTTGTGCATACATGTCGCTAAAGTGCTTTACGAGTACCAAACGACTGTTGAGTGCTGTACCCTGACTCTGGGCTTATTTGCTCCCTATTTGCACAGGAGATGTAGAAGTGATTCTCAGACATCCTGAGCTGCGGGTGTGTTTGTGTGTGTGTGTGTGTGTGTGTGTGTGTGTGTGTGTGTGTGTGTGTACAGCTACCAGTCGCACTAGTCCAAGTGAAGTTAAGTTCTCTACAGTATACTGTATAATAGAGAGATGGAAGTTCTTAAAAAGTTCCCGTTCTTCAGAGTGGGGAGGTGTCGGAACATTGTATAATTTTGTCGTTAATGGAAACATGCAATATGTTTTACTGATTTTCTTACTTTGTGAGTTTGTTTTTGTAAAAAGCACTCTTCTCTAGGATAGGGCAGGCAGCACAGCACTACTACACAGCTGTGGAGCTTTTCGCAGGGTGATTCATCAGGTTTGAACTCTCTTGGCCTGTTCTGCAACAGAATGGCATTTTTGGTCCATAAAATCGATTCTTTTTTTTTTTCTCTTTTTTTTTTACTTGAAAGATGGTAGAACTGTTAACCCCTCACTTCCCCACTCCCCACACCCCAACCAGTTAACCCCCCCCACCCCACCCAACCTCCACCCCCTGACACCCCAGAAAAAAAAGCCATGGCATCAGTCATCCGTGTCCAGTTTAACGAGTTCTCAGGGACTACTGCATGGACGCCGCGACACACTTCTCCACAGTGACCCCTCTGACTTGCTTGAGAGTTTACTATATGTATCAGTATGTGTGTGTGTGTGTGTGTGTGTGTGTGTTTGTATGTCTGTATGTGGGTTCTCAAAGGAGTGGACAGCACTGGCAATGATGGAATCAGTTTCTGTGTATTCATATATCAGAACAGGCAGGACATTCTTATGGAAATGTGACAGGAGACAAAATATTGGTGGTATCCTATTTGTTATGGCCGGATGATGGATGGATGCACCCGTATATGATGAGATGAAATATATGATAAATATGTATGCCTGCAACAGAGTTCTTGGGATGCACAGAAAGAAATGAATGTAATTTTTGTGGCATTGGTGTTGATATCAGAGTGTGTTGTGTGTGTACCTCGTATTTGTCAAGGAGGCAAAACATGTGATGCGTTTCTTATGATTTCCCAATTCCACAGTTAATGATCAGAGATAAGACTGAACACCGACTGAAAACTTCCACACACCTACCTGTCTGACGTGCTGGTGCCCATGGGAACGGAAATAAAAACATTCTAGAAAGCTTACGTGATGGGAATCAAAACCTCAAACCTAGTCAGGATCTCAGTTTCCTCTGCTGAGGAAAAGGGACACAGAGATTGTAAACCTGCTCTGTGAAGCCCACTCTACCCTCTCTGGTCCTGAGCCAGGGCTTGCCGTCCAGATTCTGCAGAACCTCTACAGTATGCTTCGTCCTTTTGGATTCGGCTATTTGGCTCCTACAAAAGCGGCACATAATAATTAAGCGTCACATAATAATGATTTCCACATCACATGTGATTATCACAGATAACAGATTGCATTCGATTACCACTAATAAGGTTTGATTTACACAATAGTCTCCGACTCTGTGATAAAGGAGCGTGGAGGCTGACATGTGCACCCCTTTGATCTGTTGTGAGGTGTTTCAATGGGAAGTGACTGGGAGTGGCCTATAGACCACATAGTGCTCCCACATTATGTACGTCCACTGATCTGCCATTATTTATGCTGCTGTCCAGTTCTTCGGATGGAGGTAGAGTTTACACTTTGTCTATGCTGTGTAAAACCCAGTTTTCTTTCTTCTTTCTTGTGTTGTTTCCCTGTTTAATTTTGTCTGTGTTTGGGTGGGGGGGGGGAAATCACGGTGTCTGTATATGTTTTGAAATTAATGATGTGCATGTGGCTAGTCTATGTAAAGGTTTGTAAATAGATTGTGAATACCATTGTTCATGTCCTACATAAAAAAAGGAGCTTGAGAATGTCCTGTGTGTGCCTGTGTGTGAATGTATGGGGGGGTAGTGTGTGTCCGTGTGTGTGTGTGTGTGTTTGGGAAATGTGGACGATTGTATTCTTTCACTGGAATGTCAATCTCGTGTCAAATGAAATGCTAACCAATGCTTGTAAAACCCGCTGTCCATTCCTCCCTCTTGTCTAATGCTGTGCACGTGTCTCCTGTTAACGATCTGTCTTTTTTGGGAAAGGGGGTTTCACACACTTAGTCCAGTATTGGCTCTGTAATGCAACCAGGGTCACCACTTTCAGACAGAGGTGAACAGCCCCGGCTTCAGAAATGTGAAATCCTGCCGTGTGTGTCCTTTCGCCTGTGCACTAAACACAAGTGATATCACTTATTAGCTGATCTACCTGGCTGAAGAATTGAGCTACATATGATCGGCTGGTTTAGTGAATGGTTGGAGCAAATATGCCATCGATGGCCATCACTGCTCCCAGACTTGGGTTAAGTCCAGTCCTGAACCTGAGCTTTGACCCCAGGATTAGCTCAGGACTAGGCCTTTCAGTGGGTCGGCGGTCTGGCTCTAAATGTTTTAGTAGAAGTGGAATGAAGTCATGTTTTTTTTTCTTACATAGACTGCAGTGCGACACTAGGTTTTGGGACAGTGTGTCACGGAGTGTTTTTCCGCTGAGGAAGTTTCCTTGTGTCTCCTCCAAGCTCAGGTGCTGAGTTTGCCTCCTTTAAAAAAAAAGAGAAAAAAAACATCCACTGAAAGCTGTGATTGACAGGTCAGTGTCACCCATGGCAACGTGCGTTAAGCAACCTTTACTGGAACTGACTTTGTCATGGCAAGAGCTTGCCAAAAACGAAAACAACTGACTTCAAAAATCTCATTAATGAGAAACCATGAACGTCCAAAAATGTATCTTTTTTTTGTAATGAAATACAAGCATGTCAGAAATTGCTTTGTATAGAAAAAAGAAAACTTCCAATCCCACACGTTTGCATAACTTGATATTCCCTCACCACGTAACTGTATATCTCTATGTTATGAAGCATATAGGGCCTTGTGATAAATACCATGTCAGCCCACCATATATCACTTTCACTGGAACCTCCATGCCAACCCTATCTGAGACAGAAAACGTTTTTTTTTTTCTAAAAAAAGACGAATTAAAAACACACCCAGTGAAATGTGAAATATATACTCTTTGCATGTGACGATGACAACAATCCATATTTCGGTATGTGGGAGCAACATATCAATACTACTAACCTTACTGTGATGTGGAACTTGTGTTATAATGGGGCTTGTATATCCGATGCCTTTGACAATCATGTGCACATATCAAGAGTTTCTATCATGCTGAACACCAAGGGAAGAATGAACGATTGTTTTTGTTTTACCCTCAAATAAATCCTGAATGACCATTAAGCAAGTCCATATGTGTCTCATTGGAATGTCTCCGTGCTTGGTAATACTGTAGGAACAAATAGCCATCACAGTGGCGTGTATTTATCAGGCTTAAAATAAATACACATTTGTAGTCATAAACACACACATACATTAGATCCATTCCCATCTGGACACCGGTGCCTTCGCGAGCAGCCTAATATCTGTCACACACACACACACACACACACACAGTCACAAATAACACACACATTGGATATATTCCCTGTGGCCCCCTGTGAGCACTCTAATACCTGTCAATATTATGCCACCATTGTGCAGATGATCCCCAACCGCCTCTCAGCACTTGGCAGCATCTGCGCCTGAATGAAAGTCTGAATGGATGAATGCAATTTACCTCCTCTGACCCGCACACTCAGCTCTCCATCACGGCCTGTAACACCGCCACGAGAGCCAGGAAATAGATTGCTCTGTCCAGCCTCTGAATATTTAGCACATTTAATCTGCCTGCAGGGGGGGGGGGGGGAGAAAGGAGGTTGGGGAGGGAGGGAACCTTTTTTTCAAATTTCTCTCAACAAGGAAAATGAAAAACACTTCAGGACAAATGCCACTTCATTTCATTCATGCGTGTATTTCTCTGTATATGTTTTGTTTGTTTTTTTCTCTCTAAACGGAGTTTACAAGCATAAAATGGACCGGCTCTCACTGGTCCCTTCAGCCAGGAGAGGTTCCCCTGGTCTGAGAGATCTGTGTAGGCTACCCTGGCTAGGGTTTGCAGGTGCAGGGCCCTGTAGCTGTGAACTGAGAGAGAGAGAGAGAGAGAGAGTGTGTGTGAAAGAGAGAGAGTCTTTATGAGGTAATGGTGTGGAAAGGCAGAGTAGCTGTTTTTCCATCTCAGAGTTGGAACTGTTCTGGAGGGATGTGTGGTCGTTAGTGGGAATGAGCCTCTGGGCTTTATTTGGACGGGCTGGTGTTTGGTCTCCATGGGCTAGAGATTAAGAGTGAATTTGGTTTAACTGTGCCCTTCACTTTCCCACCACACACACACACATTCCCTTACCAATATGCACTCATCGCCTTGTGAACTCACACACGCACGCATGCACACACACACACACACACACATACAGGTCTTAATCTTGGGTCTTAATCTCCCACTCACACATTTTTTGTCACCTGTGTGCCAGGAAAAAACACTCAGTTTCACACACATGCACCATCACACATACACATTTTCCATTCATAATCTCTCACTTATTTCCTCTTTCACACCTAGTTACACACACTAACTCTTCCTATTTCTTTTGCGCGCACACACACACACACACACACACACATAGACCCTGCTGAGAGAGGCAGACTTTGTGTAATAGTTAGACTTTGGAGCTGAGTGATGGTAATATCTATATATGTGCCAGAGGGCTCCAAGACACTTGCCTCATATTATGGGGAGACATTGGTGAGTAATATGACTGGGGTGAATGGACTGTCTGGGATGCTCTGAAGTTGGATACAAACAGGAAATAATGGAGGGCTCAGGCCATGTTTGAGCCAAGAGGCTTAGTATATCTCTGTCTCAAATTCTCAATATCTCAAATTACAGGCCCCCAACACAGGAGACAAGTGTGTGTGTGTATGTGCGTGTAAAGATAAATAAGATGGAAAAGAGAGGACCCACAGAGAGTAAGATCCCCATGACACACACACACACATACACACACACACACTCACACTTACACTCACAGGAAGCTTGTTGTTGAGCAGTGAGAGAGTCTAGCTCAATTACTGGAGTTGTGTTGAGCAGCAGGTGAGTCCCGCGGGTGGGAGATGGTGGTTGGTCCAAGACTGAGGTCGACTAAGGTTGTGTGCTGGAGTAGACCATGTGCTGATTAACATTAATACCATTATGTGTGTGTGTGTGTGTGTGTGTTTGTGTGTATGAATGTGGAGCAGCTGGTGAATCAGAGTTCATCACTAATTCACAGGACCCAAGGCACCAAACACATTTAGGAAGCCCGCTCTGAAAATTAGAATCAATTAGAGACCATCATCGCTCTCCCACTCTGTCTCTCCCACACAAACAGACTCTTTACTTTTTCTCTTGCACACACACACACATACACCAACACACACACACACACTTTACTTTTTTCTTCTCTAGTACATGCACACACTTCTCTCTTTCCAACACACACACACACACACACACACAAAACAAGATGGATTATATTACCGGAATGAACTGGATCATTATTTGGGAAAAGTACCAGCTTCTACCTGGTCCCAGGAACACATTCCACACAACGGTGCTACTAGCCCAGACCTGCACATCAGGGGGAAACAAGCAAGGTTGTGTATCTGTTTATCTGTCTGTGTATGCGTTTCCATGTGTATGATGATTCATCTGTGTTTATGGGGTTTAGAGTGTTTATGTGTTTGACAATGCAAATAGTCCCTTATTTTGGAAAAGATGTAACATTGATATTTGATCCAGTACATATGTGTGAATTTATGAGCAAGAAACACCGGTATGTGTTTGTATATTTTTACTGTGTGTGTGTGCATTAATATTTATTGTTAGTCTCCTCATACACCTCCTTGGGAAAATTCTTATTTCTGGGATGCAGGAGCTCTTGGGGTTGGATACCCTAAATGTGTTCCTCATTAGTCAGAGTGAATCCAGCTGCATAAACCTGTTGCATAACACACCCCGGGTATGACTTGGTAATCAGCAGTGTGTGTGTGTGTGTGTGTTCAGGACTACGATGGGACAGCTCTGCAGGAATGCATTAGATTATTTGTCCGTGTATGTTTTTGTGTGTGTGTGTGTGTGTGTGTGTGTGTGTGTGTGTGTGTGTGTGTGTGTGTGAGAGAGAGAGAGAGAGAGAGAGAGAGAGACTGACTTGTGATGTAACAGTAGCAGTTTCATTTGTTCCCTTCAGAACTGCCAGAATTCCATCCCTCGCTGCAACCTTTCCGAGCCCAGAATTCCAGAGTAATCCAATAAGCACAAATCCATCTTCTCTTAAACACACACACACACACACACACACACACACACACACACACACACACACACAAAGTATAATTCCCTCTTTCACTTCAGACAAAGTCAGTGAGGGTATCTGGCATTGATATATAAACCTTCAAAAAAGATGACAGTGGTATTTATTAACACTTTATATGCCGCTAAGTACAGAATCATATACAGGTATAAAAACAACAGCACATCATTAATCTATGAACAAATGAATCGTCCTCTTTCACACATTATTCGTTTCAAACATCCAAAATTCACTCAGTCATTTACTCATTCAGTCATGACAATGGAATTAAGTTCCCTCCAGTTCTAGACTGGGGAACAAAGAAAGTTCCTCTGGTGCTTTTCAATGTCTTTTAGCATTGTGTGTGTGTGTGTGTCTGAACATTATGTGTAAGGATAAGTGTTATGTATGTGTATGTGTGTGCATTTGCACGCTTGTGCAAGTGTGTGTGTGTGTATAGTGTAAAAGGATATGAGAGAGTGATAGACACCATGTCTATGTGTGTGTCAATATGCATGTGGTAAATGCCCAAGCGATGCAGCATACGGATATGAATGGATGCATTTCTCTACAATCTACAGATGGACATGGTGAAACACGAGAACCCGATGAAAGAGAAGGAAGTAAAGCAGTGGAAACAAGAGAGTAAAGAGATTCACAGATGAATGGAGGAAGAGAGAAAGATGTAGAATGAGAGAGGAAAGAGAATTAGTTATGGAACAAGAGAGGAGAAGGAGTTAGATATAGCATGAATACAGACCAATAGACATCCAGAGACTGCCCAGCAGTCTTATTGGCTATTAACAATCTCAATGTGTGTGTGTGTGTGTGTGTGTGTGTGTGTGTGTATATGTGTGTGTGTGTGTGTGTGTGTGTGTGTGTGTGTGTGTGTGTGGTTTGGGTGAGATGGTGTCAAGTCAGTGTCTGGGAGAATCAATCCTTTAAGTCTCTGTGTGGTGAATGCAATAGGTGTGGTATATCTATGTGTGGGTGGTATGTTGAGGTGAGAGAGGATGCTGAGATCGTGTGTGTAAACCTGTGTGACCTCGGATGTAGGTAGTGTAACATTGTGTGTGTGTGTGTGTGTGTGTGTGTGTGTGTGTGTGTGTGTGTGTGTGTGTGTGTGTGTAGTGTGAGATAGACCTACTAAGTGAATTGTGTCCTCATGTCTCCTCACAGTCCAGGTGAATCACTGATGGTGTGGGTGTGTGTGTGTGTGTGTGTGTGTGTGTGTGTGTGCCTCCATCTCCTCACAGTCCCTGTATGTAGCTGGAGCGCCGCGGGGTGGTCTGCTTGGGTTTCTGCGGCGCGGCGTGGTGCGGCGAGATGGCGTTCAGGTGGTGTCCGGCCCTCCTCTCGGCCGCGCTCAGCCGCTCGCGCAGTTCGTGACGCTCGCGCTCCGCCTGCCGCGCCGTCTTGCGCGCCCGCCGCATCGAGCGCTTGAGCTTGCGCACGCGCTCCTTCAGCTGCCGGTTGCGACGCTCCAGCTCGGCCGTGCGCTCGGTCAGCACACGCACGCGCTCCTCCTCCTCGAACAGCACCTGCTGCACCGATGAACACAGCAGCTGGGAGAGAGGGAACAGGGAGGGAGGGAGAGAGAGAGGGAGCGAGGGAGAGGGGAAAGAGGGAGAACAAAACAAAAATAAGGATACAGCCAACTCCTTGTATGTTTGTTATAATTGTTTCGAAATATCTTCTGTTGCTTTATCTTACTGTATTGATTTTCCAATTCTGCTCAACATATTTGTGTGTGTGTGTGTGTGTGCGTGTGTGTTTGTGTGTGTGATAGAGCTTTGGTAATAATGTTACTGAAGCGTTCATGCCAATAAAGCTTTCTTGAAATTAATTGAGAGGGAGCAAGGAGAGAGGCTTTGGCTTTCAAAACTCCTTTCATTCAATTCCAGTTGCTTTACTAGCACGACTCTTTGGATACAGTATTACCAAAGCTCAGTAATACAATAGACTGAAGACACTTCAGCAAAAATACAAGAAAATTACAGTGAGGGGGGGGGGGGGGGGGGGGGTCTTGAGGGGGAAATAAAAGAGTGGATGGAATGAAAGTGCTGAGAGAAAGGGAGGTTAGGAGATGAGCAGAGGAGTGAGTGACAGATGGTGACAGTCAAAAGATACATATGAGGGTGAAAAGAAGTACTGGAGGCCAGGAGGCAATCAAATGTTTTTGTTCATTCATTATTCATGAATAATGAGTAATATATTAGTCATTGTTTATTTTATTAAAATTTGTATTCATACATTTTTACTAATAAATTAATAGAACTAGTAACAATTTTGCTTGTTTGAATGTTTTGTCTTTACTTTTATATTTGTAAAGTGCATTGATACCATGTTACATGGTAATACTCCCTTAAAAACAATACATTGATTGATTGATTGATTGATTGAAGAGACAGAACAAGAGAGGGAAGGTAGAGTTTGTTCCATCAATTTCAGTCTTCAGACGTCACAGGGTCAGACTTAGAGTTCTTATTGTCCAAGCCTACATTTTGGGCATAATAAGTGTGTGTGTGTGTGGGGGGGGAAAGAGTGTGTGTGTCTTTTGATCCTGTGAGGGAAATTTGGTCTCCCAATCCGTGTGTGAATTAGTGAAACACACTCAGCACACAGTGAAGTAAAGCACACACTAATCCTGATGCAGTGAGCTGCCTGCAACAACAGCGGCGCTCGGGGAGCAGTGAGGGGTTAGGTGCCTTGCTCAAGGGCACTTCAGCCGTGCCTACTGGTCGGGGTTCGAACCACCAACCCTCTGGTAACAAGTATGAAGCGCTAACCAGTAGGCCACGGCTGCCCCATTACTGCTGATTACATAGTGGTATATAGTATTGATCAGTGTTGTATGAATTGCTACCTAAGGTCACCTCTGCATTGTAGCCTGAATGTTATTCCTCTTCTTTTGTTAGTCACTTTGGATGAAAGTGTCTGCTGAATGAATACATGTAATAGAAATGTATTTTAAGTCTTAAAAGAACCATGGACAAAACTCCTGAGTGGGATCTAGCTTCAGTGGGCACAACGCTGGCCAGTTCTTGACCCCTCTGTTGAGGTGAAGTGTGGTCAGATAAGTAGAGCGAGCGCGAGGCTCCTGCTGCTGCTGCCGCCACTGCGGCACTCGAGATATGCAGGTCACACAGCGCCGCGCATCATTCATGACATCATCTCCTGTCAGCTCCATCACTTCCCCTCCACTGCCTGCTTTATTCTCTAGGCCCCCTGCCTGTGACTGTGTGTGTGTGTGTGAAAGACAGCAAGAAAGTGTGCACAAGAGAGAGAACATATCTAATCATATTTGATATTTGTGAATGTGCAGGTAGTGGGAAGATAGACACAGCATGTCCCTTTGTATGTGTGTGTGTGTGTGGGTTAGGATTGACAGACATTGTATGTGTCCAAAATGTGTTTGTGTGTGCATTAGCATTCATGGTATTTGTGCATGTATATGTATAAGTGTGCAGTAATATGTGTTACAATCAGACTACTGAATACTACAAAACTGATCTGAACTATTTATTTTTTTATTTGAGTGTACTTGTAGAGGCTGGGGGCGGTGTGTGGAGGAGATCAGAGGACTATTGTGAGGTGGGTGGGCGGGTGGGTTGTGTTTATTCACCCTCACTGGAGTTTGGGGCCCTCGCTAGGCACACTGAGCCACACCGCCACATGCAGAATGTTGGGGCAAGCCAGAGATTACACGGCCAATGACCGTCCCTAACCCCAGTCCAGTGCACAATACA
>NC_055978.1:15946961-15994461 GCF_018492685.1 Alosa sapidissima | reverse complement strand
CTGTTCCACGGCCCAGTGCACACACACACACACACACACATAACTTACCTCTTTCCATTTCAAACACACACACACACACACACACACACACACACACACACACACACTCACACACTCACACACACAGAGAGAGAGAAAGACACTCAAACACACACACACACACACACACATATACAGAGAGAGAGAAAGACACTCATACACACAAACACACATCGAGCAATCTCTTCCATGAGTGCACAGAGACAGTGTCATTAATGAGCAGTGCTGCATAAATCCCCTTAAGCTCCAAGTGTGACCTGAACACAACATGGTTCCTCTAGTGGAGGTCTTCCAAATAGGCCAGTCGCCCACACATTCACCCTGACGAGAGGAAATGAGGGGAGAGGAGTGAAGCAGGAGAGGAGAGGAGAAGAGAGGAGCAGGAGAAGAGAGGAGAAGGGAGGAGGGGAGAGAAGAGGAGAGGAGCAGGAGAAGAGAGGAGAGGAGAGAAGAAGACAGGAGAGGAGGGGAGCAGGAAAAGAGAGGAGAGGAGGGGAGAGAAGAAGAGAGGAGAGGAGGGGAGCAGGAAAAGAGAGGAGAGGAGGGGAGAGAAGAAGAGAGGAGAGGAGGGGAGCAGGAAAAGAGAGGAGAGGGGAGGAGGGGAGCGGAGAGGAGAGGAGGGGAGCAGGAAAAGAGAGGAGAGGAGGGGAGAGAAGAAGACAGGAGAGGAGGGGAGCAGGAAAAGAGAGGAGAGGGGAGGAGGGGAGCGAAGAGGAGAGGAGAGGAGCAGGAGAAGAGGAGAGGGGAGGAGGGGAGCGAAGAGGAGAGGAGGGGAGCAGGAGAAGAGGAGAGGGGAGGAGGGGAGCAGGAGAGGAGATGAAAGGAGAGGAGAGGGGACGAGGCGAGAAGAGCAGGAGAGGAGAAGAGAAGAGAGGAGAGGGGAGGAGGGGAGAGAAGAGGAGAGAAGAGGAGAGGAGAGGAGGGGGGGCAGGAGAGGAGATGAAAGGAGAGGAGACGAGTGAAGAGGAGTGTAGCAGGACAGAAGAAGAGAAGAGAGGAGCAGGATAGAAGAGAAGAGAAGAGAAAAGTAGAGAGGAGAGGAGCAGGAGAAAGGAGTGGAGAGAGAAGGAGAGGACCATGAGAGGAGAGGAGAGGAGAGCAGAAGAGAGGAGAGCAGAAGAGAGGAGAGGACCAGGAGAGGAGAGGAGAGGAGAGCACAAGAGAGGAGAGCACAAGAGAGGAGAGGACCAGGAGAGGAGAGGAGAGGAGAGCAGAAGAGAGGAGAGCACAAGAGAGGAGAGGACCAGGAGAGATAGAGCAGTGGAGAGGAGAGGAGAGCAGAAGAGAGGAGAGGAGAGGAGAGCAGAAGAGAGGAGAGGAGAGATAGAGCAGTGGAGAGGAGAGGAGCAGGAGAGATAGAGCAGTGGAGAGGAGAGGAGAGGAGAGATAGAGCAGTGGAGAGGAGAGCAGAAGAGAGGAGAGCAGAAGAGAGGAGAGGACCAGGAGAGATAGAGCAGTGGAGAGGAGAGGAGCAGGAGTCGGAGTTTGAGCTGAAGCAGGTGGTCAACGGGTCTTACCCGGCTGTCCTCCTGGCTTTCCCAAGCAGGGCTATAGCTTTGCATGGGGTGCCCGTGGGTGCAGTTGGAGAACTGGAAGAGGCTGGAGAACGTCCGCCGGTTCTCCGGGGTGTCCGGGAATATGGCGTCCTGAAAGTTGACTCCGTGAGGAAGGAGGTTGTAGTTTTCATCCATCCTATGCAAAGTGAATAGGAATGCAGAAAAAGACAGTCAGGGGAAAGAAAAGTCTTTCATGCTTTGAATTGATGCACAATGTACTACTCTTTTTTTATCTAAGCTCTTTTATGAGTGTATAGCTGTACCTGTGTGTGTGTGTCTCTGTGTGTGTGTGTGTGTGTGTGTGTGTAGCCTACTGCCATCAAGTGTTATGGATCTGAGTGGACAGAGATCAATAGAGGGAGATTAGTAATGCAGCACTGTGACAGTGCCTGAAACTTGTCTTTCATCCAAACAGGGAGTCAATCTTAGTTTGAACTTTGACCCTCACCTCTGACCTCTCTCTCTCTCTCTCACACACACACACACACACACACTCTCTCTCTCTCTCTCTCTCTCTCTCTCTCTCTCTCTTTCTCTCTTTCTCTCTTTCTCTCTCTCTTTCTCTCTCTCTCTCTCTCTCTCACACACTCACACCCAAACAAAAACCCACCTCAAGAAGAAGATATAGGACTCGTTCTCCATCACGGTGTGCGACTGGCAAGAGAAGTAACCGAGCCCCGTGAGGTTCAGTCGGGAGCCCGCGGGCACTTCGAGCATGCTGCCCCATGCCTGATCACAGAGCATCTCCACTTCCGCCGCATAGAGCAGCCCCTCGCCGACGCGCTCCTCCTCAAACTGGTACGGCAAATAGTTGAAGAGGCTCGAGGCATACGGCTCCTCGTGGATAGCAAGCACTTTGGCATACACAATGATTTCTGCCAACTCTGCGCGACAGCCCTCGCTAAGCGGCCGCCATTCGGTCGGCAGCTGGCACCCCAGCGCGAGACCTAACGGGCACAGCAAGAGGCCAAGTGCCATCAAGTGTGCGCGCAGCATCTTTCCCACGCTCAGGCGCAACAAGTGTAAAAACTTAGGTTAACGTAGAGTAGGCTACCAGTTTGTTTTGGGAGATTGTTTTAAGTAGGCTACTGAGGTGTATCTATACACTGTCTTTTCATTTAGCCTACAGGAATGTGCACAAGCTCACCCATATAGCTCAACTATTCAAATACCAGTAAGCAACGTACGCAAACTCCTTTGAACGGAAAGATGAAACAGCCTGTTCAGCTATAGCCTATTTCGTTATTGCAGAGTTATTAATCAAATAGTTAACTCACGCGCTGTCGTCATCAAATTAATCCAGGTGTACTGATGTAGTCATACGTTTTTCTCTTTCACGGGGGCGACATAACCCCTTGACTCATGTAGATCCATCCATGACAGTTGTGTTGCATCCAATCTAAATAGAAATGTGATGTGGGCTATCCGCGGGGTCTGCTACGGCATTCCACCGGAGCCACCGTGCCGTATGTGGACATTCTTTTGCCTCTCTTTCAAGGCTCTTCAACAGCATCATTAGTGAGGCTTGTCTCAGGCCAATGAGACAGCCCCAAAGTTTTACCAACCAATGGCAACCCGTCTACCTTCGACTCCCACGGAGTGACATTCATTCCACACGTTTCATTCCAGTGGAGCGCTTGAGTGGGCAAACGAAGTTAAAAGGATGCACAAAATAATTATATTCAAATAGCCTACATTCCTCGAATAACATTATATCATATTATATTATGTTATGTTATGTTATGTTATAACTCACCGTATAAGCATTTTAAAATGTTTAGGCCTACAGTGTATAACTCAAAAACATTCCAGCATGCAGTCCCTTGCAAAAAAATAATTGCACTATTTAAAGTGTCAAAACGGAAGTCTTTGAGGAATTATTGCAGTTCATATAGGAAATGCAATATGGACATTAAAAAACAGTAGGCTACATTGCATTGAAACTTAGGCCTATTACACTTAATTGCTGACATGCAATAACTGCAATTTTTTTGTCCCATATAGTTATTTTTTAAAGGGATGTTACTCTGACCAATTATAAAAGCTTCCACAGACCAAAGGCCATCAGTATCACAATTTATCTCAGCATAAAATATAAAATGCTAGAACCCCGTACTCTTGTTGACATCTAGTGGTTTGAGACGGAATCGTTACTTCATATTGTAGTTTCCTCCTCTAACCAAGCTTGTGTAAATAGGCTACCTCTGAACATATGGAAAGCCTTTTGCAGTCTCTTAACTGTATTTCAGTACTGCATGAAAGGTGGCGTGGTTAGATTCTTCCATCTAATTTATCGTCGTGAACGTGAAGCAGGATATTCATGCGCCACTCGTGCGCCATTTGTCCAGCATGCCGCCGCCACAGCCGCGCAAGGTCACGCTTCAGGGGGAAATCCCATTGCGGCAGAGGACGGGGTGAAATATCAGCCGATGACGGCATCATCAGCTGATCACGCTGGGACATTTGTAGTGGGACTGCTTCGCCACCACCTTCACAATGCAATGTAATACAAGGTGCGATCACACCCACACGTGCTCTAGTGGAAACAAGCTTTTAGACCCATCCACTTTACTTCCAGATCGCTCAGTTTCCGACAGAGAGACTACGTAACGTCAACACCAGGAAGAGAAGCAGCAAATTCTTACCAAACAAGACAGTGAGTGCGAAGAAGAAAGTGAGCAGACGTCTGACCCTGAACAGTTTTGTTTCGACCACGTCGTTTTGGAGTAATACAACTGTATGTACCAACTTTACATTTCAAATAGCATACTTTTCATCATTTGTGAAGGAGAGAAACATGTTAAGTTTGAAATCATTCTCACGGATCTATATTGAGTGTCATCCTTAACATTGTTTCAGTGGTGTTGGTGGTGCTGAAAAGTTAAGGCCTTTACTTTGACTCTTGATCAAGACATGTAGGCTAGAATATGTGCAAGCAAACGATTGTTACATTGGACCCCATTTATAGTTAAGCGAAACCGAAACGTATCTTTAGCAAATAGCTTATTAGCACAACTGTAATGTTTGAATTTAGTTGAAACATTGGAACTACAATAATCCTGTCGCTAAAGTTAGTTCGTGACATTTGGTAGGTTTGCGAATTGACGAGTCATGGTGATGGCCCATGTGATTGGATTATTGAATTTATGGTCCTGCGCAACAGCACCACGTTAACATTCTGACTGCTGGTATATTTCCATTTGGCACAGTGATAAATTTGGATTATGCGTGGTCAACTCGGAAGAAAAGCAAAGGCTGTGATATTGTGCTGACATTACATTCACTTTGTGATCAGAGATAATGATAACATACAGTGGGAGTGGAACACTGATTTCCTTCGTGACTCATTGTCACATGTGTGTACCCTCTTTGACTGGAATCTCTCCTGACATTTCCACATATTTTGACAAGCTTTCTTCTGACATGTACATGCAGATAAGGATACTGTGGAGCAATGGCTTCCAGCACCCCAATGGTGAATGGGGACTTGAGCCGGGGGTCCCCCCCTGGACCTGCTGTGGGCAGTCTAGAGGAGGCCGTTCAGCAGATGAACACCCTCATCAAGGAGAACCGAGAGCTAAAAGGTATGCATGTGGGTGTGTAAACATTTAAACAGACATGTATGGCAGGTGACAATCTCTCTCTCTCTCCTCTCCTCTCTCTCTCTCTCTCTCTCTCTCTCTCTCTCTCTCTCTGTCACTCACTCACATGCATTTTCATGCATGTGTGCTTGTTCCACATTGTGTGCCCGACGTTGGATACTGTATGAATCGACCTCGAATACGTATGTATTCCCGGAGCCTCCAGTAATGTTAAGGTGCCCCCTGTGTTTGTGTAGTTGTGTGTGTATTAGGTAAGACAGAAGAATGTGTGTGTGTGTGCGTGTGTGCGCGTGTGTGTGTTTGTGTACTTGTGTGTGTGTATTAGGTAAGACAGAAGAATGTGTGTGTGTGTGTACTTATGTTTCTCTTTCTCACACACCCTCTCTCTGATACTCTGCGGTCCTCACAGAGGCGTTGAGGCAGACTAACTCGTCCATGAAGGAGCGTTTCGAGGATCTGTCTGTCTGGCGCGAGAAGCAGAGGGAGGAACGGGAGTTCCTGGAGGGACGACTGGAGGAAGCCAGGCAACGAGTGACGACTCTCACTACAGAAAACGAGGGACTGAAAAAACGAGTGCAAGAGCTGCAGAGCACCTCACCGCCAGCACAGGTCAGGTCATCTCTTTGTGTTGTTAATCTGTACAATAAGAAAAGCTTTGGTGTACTAACGGAGAAACGCTGGGACACTTTGTATGATTTCTTTTATACCTCACGTGGTATAAAGTTGACGGAGGTCTATTAGTGACATCTACGTACACATTTTTTTTTCGTGTGTGTGTGGTAATTAGCGGGTATCATCACAACTGCAGATCAGATCAACTTTATCACTCCATAACTGACTTGACCTGCTGAATCACAGATCAGGCCATCTCAAATCCTAGTTTACCACTAATTGATTTGCACTAACCCTTTCCATCTAAAGAGTTCAGCTGTTGCTTGAGAGTTCTTATGGAAATGTGCGGTGCTGTGCTGTCTAAAGGGTGCATTTACACTGGCAGGTCTTGATGCACACTGCACAGTTCAATTTTTTGCCTATATTTTATTTTTAACTGCCCGTTTATGGTTGGTATGGTTCACTGATTTGCATAACACTTGAGACAACCTGCATGCACTCGAGTGATTTTTGGTCACCGAAGTGAAAGCAAACATACAGACAGTACTGGTTTAGCATTAGCATTATTAGACTATTTCAGTGGCTAGTTGATTACTGACATTTCTGAAGTATCTTGAGAAGTCTGCAAAATAGGCTACCAGTTTTATTTTAAGGCAAAAAAGAAAGTGGAGAGCCCTTATTGCAACTTTTCCATCTCCGTTTTAATTTTAATTTCACCGTTCTGCTAGTTGTGCATGTGAAAATAACATTGTTTATGTTGTCATTGTCTGTGTCTATGAAGCGCTTGAAAATCTGCTATATAAATAAATACTCATGGACTTACATCCGTTGTTGTTGCTCCTGCTCCAGGCTGTGACAGGGGAGCTGGAGGCGCTCAGGGTGCAGCTGGCCCGCGTGCAGGCCGAGAAGAACGACCTGGTGGCCCTCAACTCCGAGCTGCAGCTGAAGATGGGCCAGGGATCACCTGAGGACTCCTTCATCGAGATCCGGATCGCTGTGCGTGATGATGACTGACCCGCCACAATCAAACAAACATTATACAAACTAGTATTTGCACTAATATAGCTGTAGATGTGCTAGAGTTCTGATTCCATGTGTACAGTCATTTTGATGTGATGACCATGAGAGTCCCTAGACTGTTACACCTGGGAGCAAAAGCATGGTTTATTTACATGTACATGATCATTCAGCATGTGTATAATACACAACATGCAGCAGGGCTGGGCAGCGTATAGGCATAGGCTTGTCACTTCTATCCCAGTTCAGTTTTATGACACAAACGTATGCACTCATTTAGTTGTGTCAAGGGCTGTCATATGTTCATTCTGTTTATTGAAGGACTCTGACTCTTGCAGGAAGGACAACTGGATGTGACTAAAGACTTACCCTCTGCTCAGGAAGAACTCACAGCTTCATGCATGTAAGGACATTTTGTGTGTGTGTGTGTGTGTGTGTGTGTGTGTGTGTGTGTGTGTGTGTTGAAGGCCAGTGGGTTTGTGCTGTGTATTGCAAGTCAGGATCATTAAAGCTCAAATAGACATGCAGTGCCAGACTAGTGAGCCTACCCTCTTGTTCTTGTTCAGCCATTCCTTTCAGGGTTATATGTGTATTAACCAAGTTTGCTGTGTAAATGTGTATGCGCTATTTTGCATCTGTATCCCATCATTACTTCTGCTTTTCAAAGCCTAGCCTACGTGCACACTTTTGTTTGTGTGTGTGCTCTGTAAATAGAAATGTGTTCCTCTGTGTGTAGGTCACGCTTCAAATCCGAAGAGCAGACGGTGAGCCAACTGCTGCAGTCCCTGAGGAGTGAGACCAAATGCAAGGAGACGCTGGAAATTGAGCTCCAGGCTGCAAGAGAGAGGTGAGGGCCGTAGGCCTCACGGTGGCGTAAAATTGAAACGATTCACGATAGAGAGAAAGACTATTTTCTCAAAGTTTAGGTTAGTGCGTGTCTGTGTGGTTGTATTCTTCTATTCCAATGAAAATGTTGGGCATGTTTTGGCAGATTGAACGAGTTGGAACTTCAGAGGCAGATAAACAGAGAGAGCAGCACACAGACGTCACTATCTCTCCAGCTCGCTGATCAACAGCAGGCTGAGAAGGACAAACAGAGCAGTGATGATAAGGTAACTGCCTTCACCCGGAATTTTTGTGCTATTCAGTCAACAATTTTACAAGATCTGAATTCCTAGGCTCTATAACAATGCCTAAATATTTGTGAGTGCATAATTAAATACATGTGTGTGTGTGTGTGTGTGTGTGTGTGTGTGTGTGTGTGTGTGTTGCAGTCTGCAACCGAAGTGGAGAATCTGAAGACTCAGGTGAAGACTCTGGTCAAAGAGCTCCAGGAGCCTCAGAGCAAATTGGATGAAGCAGAAAAAATGAAGAAAAACCTCCAGGACAGGTACAGCATACTCACTAGAGTACACAACCTGATCCAAGAGTATTAATGAACCTAAGACATGTTTCACGTTTACATTTATTCATTAAACAGATGCTATTAAAGGAGTAGTAAGCGGTTTTAAGATAATACACTTTTTGTCACAATCAGCAAGTATATCCTCACAATCTGCTAGCAGTCTGTTCTGCGTGTCCACTGAAATAAAAGCTCTGGTTTTCCCCCACACATAGCTCTGGCTCTATAAACAAACAAACAGAGTACACACCCTCTCGTCCATGGAGCACTGAAGAGAGGAATCTATTTCTGTGGCTGGTCAAATCAGCAACCTTTCTCCAGTATAGCTACCCCTACCCTTAACACTCAACAGCATATTACAGATATACATCTGTTTACCAATACATTTACAGTCTGAGTGTCACACCTACGGAGGTGATTGTGTTAGCAGTACAATGCTCCTTCAGTAGCCCCCTTCCCAGATCCATTGTGTACTGTAAACGCACCTCCGTAATCTCAGTCCGTCCCCTGACCCGCTGCCCCTTGATGTCCGGCACACGTGCGTGTGTGCGTGCGTGTGTGTGTCAGGGATGGACATTAGCACCAGCCACATGCTGGTAAAATATGCAAGTGGCTGGTAGATTTCAGACACAAAGTAATGATTAAATATTGGGTGAATTTGACCAAAAATCTGCCAGTGGCAAGCAGAGGTACACAATTTCAAAATGTAATTTCCACCCCTGGCGTGTGTGTGTCTCGTCTGCAGGTGTCGGGAGATGGAGCAGGAGCTGGCCAGCCTGAGGACCCAGCTGGGGGAGCGGCAGCAGGTGCAGACTGAGAACGAGAGGCTCAAGCTGCAGCTGGAGAGTCTGCAGGCCCACAACAAGATGGAGCAGAAGAAGGCCCTGGAGGAGAAGTGAGGAGACTATACACATACACTGTAACACACACACACATATACATACTGTATCTGTACTGTACTCATACACAAATGTATTGTACCTAGAGGCCTATGTTAATATTGCATTGCAATAGTCCAGTTTAGAAATAACCGTGGCCTGCACAAGAAGTTGTGTAGGATACTGTGTGAGACAGGATCAGATTGTGAATCGACAAGACCTCGTGACTGAAGCTGCATGAGAAATTAAGTCGGTCATCAGTTATGACACCCAAGTAACATACACAGACAAACACATATGCTAGGCCTCTGAAAATTGCAGATGTCTTTCACAAGGTTTTCCTACAGGCACATGAAAGAGAACATATACTATGGTTTTGCCTTACATTTCACCTCAAAATATATGTAACATATATGTTTCCCTCTCTCTCTCTTTCCTCTCATCAGGAACAACCTGGCTCAGTTGAAAGATGCATACACTAAGCTGTTTGAAGATTATAATGAGATGAAGGAGGAGAGGAAGAGACGAGAGGTAACCATGGGTAACTGCTGCCTCACTTGATTGGTTTTCAGACCCACATTAGCCCTGTCACGTTAAGCCCCGTTTCCCTGTTCACCTCTGACCCCTTAGCAGGCTAGCGTGTCGCGGGAGGAGGCCAACGATGTCCAAATGCGTTTGGCTGCAGCTGAGCAGGCGCTGGCTGCCAAGCAACAGAAGATTGATGACATGAAGCAGGAACTCTTCCAGAAGGAGAAGGAACTTGAGACGATCTCAGTCTTTAAGGCCCAGGTGTGTGCATGTCAACTGGGTACACAGGGTGTGATTTGTTTGGGGGGGGGGGGGGGGGGGGATTTCTCCCTTTCTGATATTTAGACGGGGGGAAATCCCTGTCTCTATTTTTATCCCGTGTGGGGACAAAATGTATACACCCCTCATATGTATCAATGCTACCACACCAATAGCTTAGTACTAAAGTGCCCCGTGAGAATTGTCTTCTTTGGAAATGGACCATCACTACCTTGCCTACGTGATGATTGACTCTGTTGGCCTTTGTCCATGCATAGCGCCTTAGGACCAAGTAGGCTTGTAACCAAGTAGGCTACAAATGCCTTATTTAAACTACAGCTGTGTGTGTGTGTGTGTGTGTGTGTGTGTTGTGTAGGCGGAAGTGTACTCGGCTGATTTCTATGCGGAGCGGGCTGCTCGAGAGGCCATCCATGCAGAGAAGGAGCGTCTCGCTGCCCAGCTGGAGTTTGTCAAGAAACAGAAGAGCCAACTGGAGGATGAGATGGACTCGCTGGGCAGGTAAGCCCTCTCACACAGGCGTACAGGCAAGGGCAGAAAACACAGTGGGGTGGTTTTCTGTACACGGATTACGCCTAGTCAAAAACTAAAATCTTTTTATCAGTGGAAATGAACACTGAATATCTCTTTGGGCCATATTTAAACTTATTTTCAGAAGTGTCTTGGGCGATCCGATTACAAGTGGTCAGCCGAGACATTGTTATTTACAAATTTATGTTTACATTTACTAATTTAGCAGACACTTTTTATCCAAAGTGACTTATATGTAAATTTTATTACAAGGGCACAACAGTGGATTCCAGGAATTAAACTTACAACGTTTTAGGCTACCGCATGCTGCATTCTAGCCCAGCTCCTTAACCACTACGCTACCAGCGCCCCTTGTATCCATGTGTATCTTAGGTGTACAGCTACAGATGATGCCGACCACTTGTTTATATTCTGTTACTGCCGTTGTCACATTGATTAGAACTCCCATTGTCCATGATGCTGCAGAACACATTATCATTTACACTACAAATGATATGTAGTCAAATGCGTCTGGGACCAGCTCAGCAAGTGGTTTGAGTGATCAGATCTTGATGATCGTTTACACCTGTATTTTAGAAGTGACTATTTGTGATCAGATCACCCAAAACAAATTTTTAAAAAAAACTAAATGTAAACGTGGTCTTGTAGTCTAGGACTAAGGTTCAATCCATGTACAGGAAAGTCCAGCTCAGTATGTTCTGGACATGAAGAAATCAGCAGCAACGCTACTGGTGTCCTTCAAACCACCAGAGCATTTAGAAGGGAAATCTAATCCAGAAAGAGTGGAGATGAAAAATGCCCACGTCCAGGCACTCAAGGTTGTGTTGAAAGACAACAACAAAATCAACAATAAATTGTAATGGGCTAGACAAGCATAACAAGCACAACAACGGTTGGCTTGTGCTTTCGGAGTGCAATGGTTGGCTTGTGCTTTCGGTGTGCCTGGATTTGTAGGATTTGAGCATAAAAACAAATCCAGGCACTCAGAAAGCACAAGCCAACACATGAAAATGTAAATTAATAGCCTTGAAATGAATAGTTTATTATGGGGATGGTGGTTAGTTCATGAAAAGTTCTCTAATGAGCTGTGCATGTTGCAGACAATCCTTAGGAGAGATGCAGCGCAGACACGTGCCACGTGGAGCCACGCCACAAGGGGGAAGCAGAGGTATGAGTTCCTTTACCATAGAGGCAACATTTTTGTTGTTATGTGAAGATTTTTTCGCTTACTTGCACCAACTTGTTTCCCCTCATTTTGTTTCATAGGAGCGGAAGTGAACATTCCGGAACATGCCTGTCCAAAATGTAATGAAATCCTTCCTGATCTGGACTCTCTGCAAATCCACATCATGGACTGCATCATTTGAGCCTGTGTTCAGACAGTATCTCAAACAATTAACAACCCCCCCCCACCCCCCCCCCCCCCCCCCCCCCCCCCCCCCCACACACACACACACACACACACACACACACACACACACACACACACACACACACACGAACTAGTTTATCAAAACTGGTCCATAATAAGCTTTAATACTGCACATAGCAACAACTGCACAGTAACTCTTCTTGAAAAGAATATTGTTGGGTATAACAAAGTATTCCCATTTTGCACTCTGTAATTAAGATCCATTGGCGTTCAGATTTGAAGTTTACTGTCAGACTAATAATGCGTATAATGCATATCAGTATAGTGCTGATTTTGAAGCCCTTATATGCTTAAATAATATATAATAATTATATTTTGTTTGCCAATTCAAGCCTAGTTACATTTATATTGTGTTTATTTTCATGTTAAATTACTTTATACCTGTATTCAGTTCAAGGCATTTATCAAGAACCCTAATATGTGATATTTAAGTAGATTTTTCTCAGATGGCTTTGGTGACAGACTTCAAAATATATTCTCAAAAACTTTATTAAACAAATACAACCATATAAATCTTGAGTGGAGTAGAAGTTATAGTTTACTGCATCAGGGCACTTTAGCTGCTGACAATATTCCAGGGGCGCGTTTTCCAAAACCAGTTAGCAACTTTGTTGGTTGCAATGCAATTTCCCATTGCCAACTAAGCAAGTTGCTAACAGGTTAGCAACTATGGTTTTGGGAAATGCACCCCAGATTAATGACTGAGGATGTAGCAGGTTGGGGGCTCAATCCCAGAATTTCACTATTCTGGGACTATCGGCCTTAATTCATTGGCAACTGCACTGTTGCAGATTGCTTCTCGTCTTCCTCTCAGTGAGAACTGGTTTGAAGAAGCTGGTTTTGATGTCCGTGAAGTATAATTACTCGAAGGACGTAGCAGCAGGGGTGAGGAGACCCCAGACGGAGGGAGAGATAACTTTGTTCTGAAAATTAAGGACTGTTCCATAGTCTGCTTGGTGTAGCATCAGTGACCAACTTGGGTATTCATTGCTACCTGAAGAATTAACCCACATTCTTGCTTATGAATTTGGATAAAGTAAAGATGTCTCTTGGACCTGCTAAATATTAAAAAAAGATCTGAACATTAGTCCTTTTAGAGTGTGTGCTTTTTTTCTCCAACTAGTATTGTCTGTTACTCAGCCAGCATATTGCTCTGAAAAGTGAATTTAATTCAGAAGTTGCAGGTTCTAACTGTCTGATTTGCTTATACACACGTGTAAAGCTCTATATAGACTACCAATCACATCTAATAAATGTTCTGGTGCACAGTGTGGATGGATTTTACATTTTCAAGATTAATTATTGCTTGTATTGGTCCCATTCACAGAATTAAGTAAAACAGACAGACAGATAGACAATTGTGGTTTTGCAGAAACAAATTGCACAACAAATAACAGTTAGTAACATTATTGTGTTAATTATTATCATTATTACCGGTATTACTGTTTTTCTTAATGTTAGCTTACAAACTTAAAACAACAACAAAAAAACAGTTTACTGTTAATCTTAATTATTGTAAGGTAAATATTCTGTAAATCGCCTTGGATAAAAGTGTCTGCTAAAAACAATAACCATGACCATAATACAGATAGACATGAGGTAGATGAAAAAACAATGTACAAAACACCACTATGTATGAAAGTAAATATCAGTCCTGCTGAGAGCTCACCAGTGCTTTTATTTGCTATGTTTAAGCACTAATTTCTGTGTATTACAGATAGTAGCCTAAAGAACAATGGTATGATTTGGGCTACTTTTATCTCAATTGTAGACCCTACAATTGAAGGAAGTAGAGGTTTCTGTTTCCATTCAGTTGTGCAAAGCAGTTATAAACCTTCTGTTCCTTAATGTATATACTCTGTCCTGTATTTTAGATAGGGTTTTACTGATACTGTTGCCAGTAGGCCTATGGCTAAGCCTACTTTCCAATAACAACAACATACAGCAAGAAAGTATGGAGTTTCCGAATGGTGACTGTTGTTCTGAACTGATTTTGTGTTTCCTTGCCATACTTTTTACGTCTCCTTTGCATGAATATTTTTAGGACTCCATGAGAAGAACTAGACATGGGTCAAATGACATAAACTTTAGGCAGGCCATTTGATTTTTCTTCTAGCTTTCTTTCAGAAAACAGCAATCAAAATTCTTAATGGGCATAGACCTCATTCTTCACTGGGGTCTATGGGTATAGCAAGGGATAAAAACGTGCAAGAGCATTTTACTAACCTACCTTAGGCTACGGCAGACTATATTTTCGTTGATCAAAGAAGACAAGGACAATGACACACTCCACGTTTCTGCTGATGAATCACATCCACAGAGTCAGGAAAGCCTCCTGGAAAACGACGAGGGCAACTTTTCATCAGAAGAAAGCAGTGGGGACGACTATGACGAGGATTACTGCCCTTACGAGCAACAACATGATTCTAGTGAAGATGGGATTTATAATGAGTACGTGTGATTTGTGTAATGTGTGGTGTTGTTCACTAGTTCATAGTCAACAGTATGCATGCATGCTTTTAATTAGACCAGAAAAACATTCCCTTGCAATGAGCACTGCTGCAGCACGGTTGAGGCACGTGTGCCTAGGTAAAAATCCCCATGAATAGCCCAATCCATCACCAAGAGCATGCACACTAAGTAAGGGATAATGTATAGATTATTATTGGGAAAATAAGTCCCGACAGGGCGAACCGTTCAGAATCTTTTGTAAATGCTCTGTCTATCAGGAAAATGGATCAAAATTGCAGCATACTGTATTGCATGAAACACAGTGTCTGTCTTGGTGTAAGCTACTGTTATGTTTAGGGTTAGGGTGAGTGTAGGCCTAAAGTGTCTGCAGTTTGGGCATTCGTCACTGGGTCATTGTCTGTAAATTCACATTTTAGCAGGCTAAAGCTATTTTTAGTTAGGCCCAGAAACGGCAATAGATGGAAACACATGGACTCCGAAATGAACCATAATGCACAAGTATCATCTTGTAGGTAAAAAAAAAGAATATGAATCAGATTGTTTATATTAACTCCTCACCAGCCAAGCAGGCCACACCCATTGTGTGCTTGTTGGAGCATGCATCCTTTTATACCCTTTTCTCTCAAATCTGCAGCTAGAGTTCACGTTTCTGTAGGTGTCATGTATTTGAGCATATGAGTGCTCTACAATTGGGACTTTTTTATTATACCAGATGTGGATCTGCAGTAGTACTCCTTGCATTGCCCATGTGCAGCCTATTCCGCCAGAACATGGACCAACAACTAAAATTTACAATATGATTAGTGATGACACCGCATGCTAATAATTCTTCAGCGTGCAATGTGCACATGCCATTGAAAACAGAAATGATGGAACCTGAACCTCTGTGGAGATCTGAGTCAATGGTCAAATATTCTGTCAATATTCTATTCTGAATTGTGATGGTGGTGTGAATTTGTTTTTCTTTACTTTACAGAAACATAAACAAGATTGACGTCTGTGAAGCACCTGAAATCACGTCACCTGAACAGCAGGAGCAGCTAATCTCCTAGAACCTTCAGAATGACAGTCATGAGAACACTACCTCTCCGAAGAAGAGACAGCCCGTGGGTAAGCCCAGTCAGTGGGATCAATCATGGAAGACAGAGTGCGACTCCGACGTAACTCTGCCAACTCTTCGGTTTCTTTCTGCGAGAGAGCCCAGTGTGCAGCTGAGTGCATCAGACACTCACACTCCTCTGGAGCTCTACAAGTTGTACTTCCTAGAGAATGTGTTGAGAGGCTCCTACTGTATGTTGGAACTCCAACAAGCTAGCGGCCAGGAACAAGGCCAGTGGTGGCAAGTATAAATGGAGAGGTGTCAATGTGTTCCACCATCCATACAGCTCACAAAGGAGACACTATCCAGAGGAGAATCAAGAACCGGAATGACATCTGTACCACAAAGGACGCAAAGGCCTACTCATGCTCTACGCCGGTCCTGGAATACAACAACTAAATTGGTGGTGTCGATCTGTCCAACCAGTTGATCCAGTACTACACGACGCAGCACAAGACCCAGAAGTGGTATAGGAGGCTGCTCCTTCACTTCCTGGACATCACTGCAACCAACATCTACCTCATCCACAAAGAGCTCCGGCAGCGAGTGGTCCTGAAGGGGACTCCGAGGCGACCCTGAGGCTTCGATGACAACCACATTCCATTTACAGGGAGAAGGGTAATTCCGGCCACAAGACCTGTGTGTACTGCAGGAAGCATAGAGCACAGGGGTAAGAGGGCAGAAACCCCATGAAAGTGCAAAGCCTGTGACGCTCACCTTTGCCTTACTCGAGACAGGAACTGCTCTGAGACTTGGCCCAAGATGGATCATGCTTCTTCTTAATCTGTTCTGTTGGTTCTTTTTCTATTCAATTGTCTCGTCCCATTTCACTGCAATATGAATTAGTGATCCGTTGTATATTCTTTATAGTTTTAATAAACTGTGAAAATGTCTCTCTTTGGGTGTGTGAAAAATAAACACCCACCCAACTCGGGCGCACAAAGAGCGATTGCACCATGCATCGTGTTTGGCAAGGGAGGCCCTCTCTTCATCTTTAAGAACGGATGAAGCGCCATTTTGATAGACAAGCTGTTGAGCAGCAGTTTAAACCGGGTGATCGGGTTTTGGTTTTGTTGCCAGTGCCAGGCTCTGCCCTTGCTGCTCGTTTTGATTCCAGCAACGTCTCAACAGGCAGTCAGGAAAAGATGTCTGAGTGTGCTGACACTGAGGGTTCAGCTGTTTCTTTGGTCTGTGAAGGGTCCCTGTCTGATGATGGGTTGATGGAGCTAGTTGAGGGGCAATCGAATGTTTACAGAAAACGGGTGATAACTTGTCTTATTTGCTGACGTGCCAGAGAAACAATGTAATTGGCCTCCTTCAGGCTTGCCCTAGTTTGTTCAGTGACGTGATGTTGGGTCTGCCTCTCCTATCAAACAACATGCTTTCTTCATGCTTCCCCAACAGGAAAAGAGAAGTCATGAGGAAAGAGGTCGATTACCTACTAGATCACGGGTTAGACCGGCCCAGTCCCAGTGCATGGAGCTCCCCGTGCTTGTTAGCGCCTTAAGTCTGATGGAACTGCACGCTTCTACACAGATTTCCATAAGGTGACTGTGCCGGATTCCTTTCCTTTGCCTCGCATGGACTGCATTGACAGCATCAGTCCTGCGGTATTCATCATAAAGCTGGACCTGCTAAAAGGATAATGCCAGGTCCTGTTAATGACCAGAGTTGCTGACATTTCAGTCTTCATTACTCCGGACCACGTCATACAGTTATGGCTTTTGGGATACGAAATGCGCCCGCCACGTTCCAGCGTATGATGCACCTGGTGTTGGGGGATGTTCCCAATTGTAACCAGGGGCGATTCTAGACCTAGAGCTTTGCTGGGGCACAGGCCCCCAACATAAAAAAAAAAAAAAATGAACTGTGCGCGCAATATGAAATAAATGGCTAGCCTGATTTGGACCATCACATATCTCCCCTAGGTCACAGACATCCTCCTCCATACTCTGAATAGTTTTACGTCTAGCCCCCATCATGTCCTCATCCGTTTCTTGCCTGTCTCTCTCCTCCTCCTCCTCCTGCCTGGTATTGGACTGCCCAGCCTGTGCTCTTTCTCCCCTCTCTTCGACCTTCTTCTCCTCCTCCTCCAGCACTCTCTCCCTCAATTGTTGTAGCAGCCACTATCCAGCAACATCCAAACACATAGGCATAAGTAGGCCTATACTCACTGCATGAATTGAATAGGCTTTCCTACTAACACAAGGGAAGATTATTTTTAGTAAAAATTGAGATTACTTCCCTCCCAGGCAAGGGTCCTATAGACATTCTGGCAATACTGCAGTTCTTTGTAGCTTAAATAGCCTACTAAAGCCTTCATACTGACTTTTGGTGATAATTTGCAAATGTAGCCTATAATAATCTACACAGATGGCTACTCTGATTCTGTGTATATTATTATAGGCTACATTTGCAAATGCAGCAAACTTATTTATGTTTGCCATTAAACCATTGATCAAATCACAGCATTGGCTATTACCAGCATAAATGTTAATGTTACCGTTAATGTGGGCAAAAGTATCATACCTCCCTCATCCTCCTCACTGTTCCTCTCCCTCTGCCTCTGTTCAGGAAGAATTTTCTGATGTCCCTCTGAATAGTTTATCAGAAGGCTATGTTTAGTTTTACAGTAGGACAGCTTCACAAACAGTATAGGCTACTTTTACAGGACTCTCTCTACAGTATACGTATAAATCCTTATTAATTGTCCGCATGTGTGCATGCAGCCTACGCATGGTGTGAGTGTGTGTGTGAGGGAGAGAGCACAAGCTGGTAAACTGTTGCTAAATTTAGGCTACAATGACGCTAAGCATTGAAAAACAGATGCTAGTTGTGTGGGTAACACTCTCTAACAGCGATCAATTTGTCTTGATCAATTTGTTGTAACATTAAACAGGGGACGACTTACTCTGCTCAAAGTGATGTAACGAGCTCCAGCGTATTCCACAGTGTATGTGTGTGCAGTACAACGAAACACTCGAAAGAATCATGTGAACGATTTTCATTGGTTGTTGCGTTCAATCTTAGCCAGCTACAGAGATGCTATTTCCTGATTGGCTATTATGGTCCCTTTCTTTATTCCTTGTTTTTTTTATTGGCTGGTAAGTGAGGCTCGAGCCATGATTAAAGCAGGCACGGAGATGCGCTCATGAATGAAGCTAGAGCCACGCTAGAATTTTACTGGGGCACTGGAGACTTTTACTAAGGCACGTGCCCCAGTGAATAAGGTCTAGTGACGCCCCTGATTGTAACGTGTATTTGGATGATGTGGTGTTCTTTTCTAATGACTGGAAAGACCATATGGCCAGTTTGAAAGTGGTGTTCATCAACATCTAGCTGGGGCCTCCCTGACCCTCAATTTGGCCCAAGTGTGAATTTGGTAAGGCCATGGTGACTTATCTCGGAAAACAGGTGGATCTTGGGCAGGTACATCCAGTGGACGTCAAGGTTACTACTATTCTTTCATACCCAGTTCTGACAAGCCGACGTGAACTCCGATTCCTGGGAATTTCTTTGTGGTGTTGGCTCCGCTCATCACATTATGCATCCCTTCTGGTTGGGATGATGGATGTTAGGCTTTTGATGCATGTAAGGCTCTGCTGCTGTTCTGGCTGCTCCTAACATTTCCATTCCTTTTAAGTTGGAGCTGGTGCAGTGTTGTTGCAAGATGGGGGGGAAGATACTCCACTATTGAAAAGAAGACCTTGGCCATGCTTCTGGCCCTTCAACATTTCGAAGTATATGTTGGCTCCAGTCCATCAACTGTCATAGTGTACACTGACCACAACCCCCTTGTGTTTCTGGCGCAGATGTACAACCGTACTCAGCGGTTAATGTGCTGGGCGTTGCTGGTTCAGGGCTACAACATCGAAACACAAAAAAGGAAAACATAATGTTGTGGCTGATGCCTTGTCCCATGGGTGAGATGGCTCCTTTTTTTTTTTTTTTTTTTTTTTAATTAAAGAAATATTTACATTAAAAAAGAGAAAAAAATACACTGTGTATAATGCATAGAAATTCATACTTTCTGTTATTGCAAACTATATGTTTGCTCTCATGGGAGTGGGTGTTACAGCTGTAGTGGGTTTGGATGCTCTGCTGTTCTGCTCTTTTGTGCCCAGGTTCCGCCTACTCCTTAATTGCCTGGAAGTGAGGGCTCCTTATCGGGCTAATTGGGCAAGCTTTAAAAAAAATCTCAGCTGGCTACAGAGGACCTTTTTGGGCCGAGCAGCAGATTGGCGGTCATTTGGTCGTGTGACTTGTAAAGTGTAGTCGTGTATTGTGTGGACTGTACAAACCTGTGTGAGAAGTTGCAGGCATCTGGCAATTGTGCGCCCGAGTTGGGTGGGTGTTTATTTTTCTGTCTGTTGGTTAGTGTGTTGCTGCAGGGTTTCGAGGACATTTCGAGCCTTTATTTTGGAAGTCTAAGGTTGTTTGACCATTTCCTGGTTTCAGTGTTTAACTTTTTTAACTAATGAGGAGTTGATGGGTTATGTCGCCGCATGTCCCTTAGACTTTTAACTACGGTAGGTGTAACATCAAGTCTTCTACAATTGACACTGACATTTCTACTTTCTCATTAAAAACACTTATCAGTCATACCAAAATTGTTGCAAATTGTTTAGAGGTGTGGCTACAGCAAGTTTTTTAATTATTTAATACTCAGGGCTGAAAACCAAGAAAATGTCTGTGCCTGAAGTTAGCAAGATAGGCCTGTATAGGCATATTGGCCAATTTCAATTTTGAATTCAGGCACAGTGCCTGAACACTTTAGGCTCTGAGTATTATGGAATATGAAATTAGAATTTATAGGCCTACAAACATTTATTTTTGCTGCTCAAAATAGCTTCAGTTTGTCTCGTTTCCCAAAGCAGGAGCATCATTGTTTGAAGTGGTGTGCAAGTTGGGTTACTGGTAGACATTTTTTTCACTTACATCTGCTAGTAGTTTATCTCCCATCTTTTCAGATTCTGGTCTGAATGGATAGATTTTTGTCCATTTAAGGTTTGAGCATGTAAGTTTCTAATTCGGCTCAACAGTCTTGCCAGAGGTGACAAGGATTTTGTTCGTGAATGTGACTGACTGAAGGAAAGTTTCTCATCTATCCGTATGTATGGATGGTTCAAATCAAATTATTTGATAAGAGTGGCTGAACATTCATATACCTATTTCCAAGTGTTTGAATCCAGAGGACAAACTCTTAACTCTTTGGTCTTTCCAGAAGATGGCACTATGGCAATGAGAATCCAATATTCAATATGAGGATTTCAAACAGGCCTCTTTTTTTATGCAAACCAACTCTTTTAAAACACCCTACGTATGTATGGTGCTTTCAGGTGTGTTGGAATGTGATTAATTTACTTGTGCACACTTCAACTTCATCCGATTAACAGATTAGGGGAAGCCACTTCTCTATGAAGTCAAGATGGCGGTTGGACCTTAATTACTTCTTGTTAGAAATAAACCTCCTAAATTTCTTGGTGGAAAGACAATTACCCATTAATTTCATGTAAACCTCTTTTGCAGGAATAAACTGCCTTTGAGCTTGTAAAATGTGTTTTGCAAACAAAATAGTACAATCATTTAGAAAAGTTATGTTAATTTACACTGTACACTGTGTTATTATATTCTATATATTGAATGGGGGGGATTAAGCTTCTAAAGTTAAGATGTTGAAGAACCTGGAACCCTTGTGGGGGGTCGAGAACCAGATTATATTCTAATATCCTTCACGTAGTCAGAGAAAAAAAAACAACCACCACATCACATGTACATGCAGACATCTTCATTGAACTTTGTTTCAAATCCAACAGCAAGTGTTAACTGGTCAGTTGAAAACAAAAAAAAACAAACAAACAAACAATCATACAAGGCTTTCCATGGCATAGGCCTAGATCACCTCTCCCATTATTTGGCCCTTACAAAATCCAACCAGTTTCAGTGTGGACGACTTTTGTCTGCATCCTAGCAATAAAAGCAACAAACACGTTACTGTACATTCAACCTCAACTCACTTGGAAAGGCCCACATGAACAGGTATACAGCAACAAAGGGAAAAAGAGAGATCCGGAGCCAATTCAGCTCTTAATGTACCATGAAACAGCTTTACATATGATTCAGAATCGCAGTGATAGTTAAGAAAAGCAGATAGTACAATATCACACTCAAAACAGAGACTTCTGTGCACCACGAGTGACTTAGGTTAGTGTTGTAACTTGCTCTCTTAGTGATCAAGGAAATGGATGAGGAGCTACTCAGTTCCATCACATCATGCATCTTCAAAGTGAAGCTTCGTCAGAGATTTCATTCAAAAAGCGATCTAATTCAATTCTGAGACAAATAAAATGATGGACAGGCCATTCTGATGGAATTAAAAATCAGTAAGTTAACAAGTGTACTACTGTAATACCAGTGGACAATATCAAAGCTATCACTCTTCCAAGTCTCCTTAGCTATTCTTTTATTATGTGAAAACGTGATTTTTGATCCAGGAGCGTTTCTCACACTAATTCTTACTTGTGGATGACTTACCAGTTACTAATGACAAAATGTGTTCGTCTAAGTCATATCTAGAGCCTAACTGCATAAATACGAAGGTAAACTCACACTAGGATTCACTGCTGCAGTTCCAAAAGCTGCTCTGGTGGGTGGGGTGTGCAATGTTAACAGTGAGCTCACACACCAACAAACGGAGCCCTTAAAACCTCAACGAAAAAACAAAAGTGCCTGAGAGATAAAAACAAAAACAAAACAAAAAAAACACAAACTTGCACCTTGCTTTTGTTTGGAGGCTGAGCGCATCCACTACATTTGCCCTCTTAGCAGTCACAACAACAAAAAAATGATATAGTACCAATGAACTTGTACCACTTGGCATTTGTGTACAATAACAACATTAACGTTTACAAAAGGAAAAAAAAGTTCCGTATGAGCTTGGCCTATTGACAGAGATGTTAAAGAACAAGACATGTAACTGATGTGAGTATGGGTGGTGAAGCAGCTGGGAGGGACGCCCTGGGCTCCAGACCTCCCCATCAGGCCACCACTTACTCCAGCTCGTCCTCTGGGGCAATGGTGCTGGTCTGCTCGGATGTCATACCTGCCGAAGAAAACAGAAGAGTCAAATGGATACACGCACGCAAGCAAGCACCACAAGTGACCTTGGTTATATTGGGGACTCCATTATCTAAAATGTCTCATGTCTAAAATCCCTAATGTCTAAAGTAAGTAAATAAATCACTAAATAAATAAGTAACTGCATTGTATTTTTAAAATATTGACTGTTCAAGTTCCAGCTGGGCTCTATGGAATGCCTTTAGACAAATCTTATGTTATGACGCACAAGTTCACATCTGGAGCTGCAGGAAGACTTACTGGAAGCATCGTCATCGACCGATTTCTTCTCATCCTCCTCCATGTACCCAAAACTCAAAAGCTTAGACATGCTGACTTGATCTTTTGCTGACTTCTTGTCATGCGATCTGTGGGAAAAGGAGTTGACCTTTCAGTGAACCTTGCTGATTTAATGTATTTTTGACATTTACAGCACTAGTAATATGAAAAAGCCCTTCCTCATTTAGAGACAGGAAGTTATTAGAAAATGAAATGGGACTCACATCTTTTTGAACTTTCCAACCTCCTTGGAATCATTCATGGTCAGCTTCTCCATCTGATTAGTGGCATGGCCCACCTTTGCCTTTTATTAGCAGGAAAACAACAGAACAGTTTAGGATGAGCTCAGTGACTGACAAACTCCCCCCCCCTCCATTTTGCCTCATGGACCTGCTTGTTGTGACTTCAAAAAGGCATACAACTTAAATTGTGGAACCATGTCCACACTTTCCAAGTATAGTGTTCATTTACTAGATATGGTTGGTGTGTGTGTGTGTGTGTCTCTCCCTTTTAGTACATAAAGTGTGTAATATGTGAACATTAGAACTTGAACAATACAACACGTATTTAGCACAAATTGAACAGAATCTCATTATTAAAACAAAACCAATAATTATATTTCCAAATATGAAAGAAAGCAAAAGTCGCATGTGGCAAATCATAATGGAAACCAATGAAACTCATAGAAGAGGAACTTTGAATGATGAGCAAAGCATCAAGTCAGAGGAAGGAGATGGGGGACAAAAAAAAAAAAAAAAAAAAAAAGCCAACAACGCCCACCGATTTATTTTCCATTACACGTTTTCAGAAGTATCCAGAAATATCCAGACCATTAATGACAGAGAACAAAGTGCAAGTACAGTATGACCACAGTGACACACTACCAAACAGAAAAATAAAGATAAAGTAAATAAACCATATATATCTCAAAATGCTTTATGGGGCAAGTAGGACACATGTCCTGGGGTGTATTCCGAGTACGTGGTTAAGTGACAGATCTGGGTTAACCCAGAGGAAGTGTGAAACATCCTAATAGAAGAAAGAGCCTTTTGGCTTTATGCAGTTTGGATATTGAAGCCCCTGGGCTATTCTATCATCATCAGTATAGGGGAGGTGGTAATGAAGTGGCTAAGGAGCTGGGCTAGTATGCAGTAGCCAGAAAAGTTGTGCCCCTAAGAAAGATAGTTAACCCGAAGTTGTTCTGGGGACAATGGCCCTTGTTATATAATTGACATATGCACTGCAAAAACTTTTTATCTAAAAACATCTAACCAAGTCTTATTCATTTTATATCAAGATCAAAAAATCTAGTTGGTATTGTTTTCAGTATAAAGAGACTTACCTAACGCTTTCTCGTAAAATCATTTGACTTAATTTAAGAAGACTTTGATTTATTTTAAGACATCTCATCCTGAAAACATGCAAATTTGTCTGCCAGTGCGTTGAGTAAATTTGCCTTGATAAGACTCCTTAAAATAAGTCAAAGCAGGGATGGATTACTGCACGGGCCTATTGGGCCCAGGCCCAGGGGCCCAAGAGGTCAGGGGGCCCTGAAGCCCAAGCCTTTGCATGGAATCATTGCCTCAATATCAACAAATCAGGATGTAGGCTATGAATCTGATTGAATTTAGTATTGGCCATCCCCAAAATGCACCAGAATACAGGAAATCACATCAAACAAATTAAAAAATTTCTGGGGGAGGACCCCCAAACCCCCCCTCCCACATATACGACAATAAGTAAGGGGGCCCTTAATACATCTGGGCCCAGGGGCCCGAAAGTTCATAATCCGCCCATGAGTCAAAGTGTTCTTAAATGAAGTAAAAATGGTCTTTCGAGAGCACTAAGTAAGTCTCTTCATACTAAAAACAATACCAAATAGATTTTTTGATCTAGATTATCGTAATATACACTTGGTTAGATTTTATTTTTTGCATTGTGGAAGTCACTATTGCTAAATGAATAAATGAAAATGTTATCAGGTTTACAACTTCCTCTAGGTTATCTTATCTAGGTCTGCCATTAAACCACCTGGAATTATGGCTTGAGGTGCTTCAGAAAGTTTACTATTGACAAGGGCCGTGATCAGGGCAATCGTATGGACTTGGCTCTTCCTATAAGCAGAAACGGCATTATGCAGTCTCTAACAGGCAGGCTACACCAATAACGTAACTGAAGCGTTCTGTTCACAGAGCGTAAAAGAAGACTGGGCTACTTTTTTCGAGTGTGCACCAGGGCTTAAAATTCATTTTTCAAAATGGGGGGGAATTCCCCCCTTAGGTTATTCATGTAGGGGGGATTTACACAATTTGGGGGGGAGGGGGGGGGTCGATTCTGATACCAAGTCAAGAATTGCGATTTCAATACTTCGATACTTTTTTAAAAAAAGTGTTTGATTTTGGGGCCCCCACCACCCTGACGTCACCAGTAATATATACTGTAGTGGGATCATTCACAACAGTGGACATCCTAGATTCTGCTCGACTCTCTCCACACACACAAACACACACTGAAAATGATAGCTTATGTGATATGTTTCTATCATATATTTTTGAATTCATATAGAGTGTATTTATTTAATAATGCATTTTTTAAAGTATAGCATTTTACTAGTAATTACTACTAGCTAAACATATTTAGTAATTTGAATGCCTCATATTGACGTTTAACCTATAACACTTAGGCATATCTTTAATGTGGTGTGTAGGTCCAATTGAGTGCACATTGGTGATGAGTAGGTGTAATTGAGTGCCTGTCACTTTAAGAAAATACCTGAGAGTAATTCTATGGAGTAATTAGCCCCCCTTCAACCTGACGGTTTTAGGCTGTAGTCGCTAGTGAATAAAAGTTGTGCATAGTGCGGTATGTGTATGCAAATCATTATGTTTTCTATGTCATTAGATACAATAAATGTTGACATGTCGAAGACAATCTTTCTGGGATCAAGTGTTGACGTGACCTGAGCTAGCAGGATAGTTACCAAGGAGCTCTTTCCAGATGTAAAAGTTTGCCATGGTAGCGTAGCCTATTTGCGTAAGCGCAAAGTGGTTCTCTCTCTCTCTCCGTGTGTGTGTGCGTCTGCATGAGGCTATGTTCAATTCAACTCGGTAGTTGATCAGTCCGGTCAATAGCACCGCATTCACGCCACTTAATGATTAGGCTATATTAACGTCATCAGACAGGCTGTAAAAGTGTATGCGGGAATTTCTCGCATTATGATGGCTAGAGTTGCGGGACTTGAACAAATTATGCGCAATACCGCAGTGAAATTTAAGCCCTGGCACTGTACTATCTGTTGATTTCATTAGATGAGGCTAACCGAACAGTTCAGTTATACATGTCTGGTGTAGCCTGCCTGTAACAATGGGTATTTTGGATAGTCTCCAACAGTTGTAGCATAGACTTTCATTGGTCTATAAACTATATAGCCGCTTTGGGGGGGAAAGGGATGGTGTTATTATTCCAGTTACCGTTTTGGTAGCTAAGAACAAATGCTACATGACCCAACTGCACATCTCTTAATCTCCAGTAAACTTCTGAACTGAATTCCCTCACAAGTCTGGGGAAGACCCCCCAACAGCTACAAGCCTAAGCATTCAAACCTTCTTCAGCTGGGTCAGCGGTCTTTTTTATGACGAAGAAAACCATGGTTAACAAGAAAATAATTACAGAAAACCAGAAGAAAATGCAAAAATAAATACATAAATAAATAAATAAATAAATAAAATAAAAGAATGCAATGAATGAGCAGTTACTGCGTGGCAGGGGGAGGACATGCTGCTGGAATGGGTGATTGCAAAAAATAAAAATAAAAATGGATATATGAGATATAATGGCACGAAGCCACCAGTGGGACTGATCCATTCACCTTGTCTTTACCAGCGGTAAAGGCATCAGTGCCTTGATCCCAGGGGGAGATTTCATCCGTGCCAAAGGGAGCAGCTAGCAACCTGGCTGCCCCTTTGGACGGACTCTTGCGGCCTCCGTTGGAGGAGGTGCTGTCAGCTGAAGACGCTTGGCTTGGGCTGAAAGCACAAGACCATGGTGATTTACACGTCCGGAACGATACCAAGCCGGAGCAGGACGGAGCGGGAAGGCCCAGTCGTAGCTCACTGGAGGGGTTTGTTTGTGTAGCCATGCGTTAACACTGACATTTTCCCCTCAATCAGATTCCTCAATCATAAGACGGAAGTAGAGTTATAGTGAGGGCAATCAGTTTGATATAGATCTCAGAACTGGCTCGTAAAAGGAGCAGAAGGTAACTCCATGGGGGGGGGGGGGGGGGGGATGTAACAACAGAATACCTATGCTAAGATGTAGAATTCATTCTGGTTTGCCCATCTTAGGGCAGTGCAAGGTGTGCACACCCACACTCAATAGTAACCCAATTTATTCTAATTTCTGCCAGAGCTCCTATACCTAATGAGTCCTGAGATCTGTTGAAGACTATTTAAGTTGTCTTAACAGTTTCGGTCTTCCTTGACTTAATGTGCCAGATTGTTCATGATGCAGTACACAGAGTGCCCAAAATATCAAAACAGCCACGCAAATGAAAGACGTTCATTTGTGCTCCCCACTAACATTCCCCTTTATCAGTTAAGAAAACCAAACCAAACATTTTCCCGAATCCCTCAAGTGCTGTATTTCACTGTGATGCAAGGACTCATTAAGAAGGTCCACATGAAATGGTCAATACAAACAATAGCAACCACCCCCTGAGCCAGAGGTAGAAAACTCCAAGCTTGCCACAAAATGGCCCCGAGTTCTGCAGCATTTTTTGCCACCAGTGCTGGCGCACTGCAGCCAGAGACGGTCAGATGCAGGAAGTGGGCAGAGTCCAGTCTAAGCTAATTAATAAAAGATTTGGTTAAAAGCCGACCAGTAGCAGTTTTGAGCAATACCTTTAAATGGAACGCGTCCGATGTTATAACAGTAGCACTTACAATCTCAATGTTGTTGCGCATCTGATCTGAGTACTTTTTCAAAGAATAATAGCATAGTAGCATTTCTTCTGCTCTTCCAAGCAATTCAATTCTCCAAAACATGGCTACAGCTTTTCAGGCCCATTTTAAATACCATCTCACATCTGACCAGATTGTTATTTTGTTAATCCATAGCAATACGATTTTGAGCAAAACATATGATATTACATATTCACTTACGAGTCGCACTGAATCGTGTTTAATCTCAAATGGATGGGATAGGCTATAGCCTATGCCGTTAGAATTAATTGGAAAGACGTGCAAAAAGAGATCAATAAACAGGATGAATTGACAACACCGCAAGTTTTGATGCATAGGAAGAGTGGTTTATCTGCCTTGATTCTTGGTCATGCGTTGAAATACTATGTTAGACCTACTATCTGTAATGTTTGGAAATAATGTAGCCAATTGGCGTTGTCTATGCAGGCCTATGCGTTTTGTAGCCTATGTTTTAGAATAAGTGACGATACTTTAGAGTGCACTCCCGTCCACCTGCATGCTCTCATGCACCTATTTTCCAGTAAGCACTTAGTCATATCTTCCATAATACAGTAGCCTAAGATCAAATAGTTTGAAGAGAAATTACACAACTAGGCCTACCTGATTTAAGTTTGGGTGCTGAGCCAAAGACTTTGAGGTCGTTCTGTTTTCCATCAAGTAATATATCCATCCATATATTTGGAACTTGCAAAAAGGGCAATCGTTTGCACATTAGCCTAATAGATATACCAGCAAAATGGTGTATCTTATATTGGAAACAGAGGGTTGCAATATAGGCTACTAATAAATCAGGAGCACCAGCAAGCAGTAGCCTACAAGACCTTCTATTATTGTAATATCCTCATGAACTTCGGTCCTAGATCTCCTTTTAGCCTCAAAAAATGAAGTTGGAAGAAATGTATTTACCGCAAAGCTAGACCCGCATGCTTCGTTTCCTGACTGTTGATGCTGATTATTGTCAGTTTCTTATGTTTAGGTGAAGTAGGAAGTAATGTTAGGAATCTCTGATCAATGTGATTGGTCCAGCCTTACCAAAGATATTAATGTTAGTGCCTGTCGCGATGCAAGTGTTGGAAAGGAATCCCAATCATAAGTCTGACTTAATTCACTTTGTGGAATTTTCCAGGCTAGCAGAATGTCCCATTCTTACAGTAAAGGTTTGCCAACAGACATATCAGAATTTAAGGCTGGTTTCATGTAATTGGTTTATTTAAATTCACTTCAAAAGAGAAGTGTCATCCATTTCAGGGTCCCCGCCTTGACGCAGGCCATCTTCCCGTAACTGCTACCGCTTCACCGAAAAACTTGCACCCTACATGTTCAAATTATACACTAAACGAAATCAACCAGGTAGATCAGCTAATTGGTGAAATAACTTGTGTTAAGAGCACAGGTAGAATCAAAACATGGGAGGACTTTTACCTTCTAATGTCGGAGTTTTCCACCTCTGTCCAGTACTAGTGACCTATACACACACAAGCACAGCCTTACCTTAACGGGGACCTGGACCCAGAGTTTGCAGAGAACCAATCAGGGGGCCTATAGGATGAGTTGGCCCCCTGGCATTCCTCCTCCACATCGTCATGCGAGAGCAATCCTGAAATAAAACCCACCCCCAAAAGATCAACTTAAAGCCCCTGGAAAAGGTACAGCACACACGTATTAGTCTAACATTTGATTTCTAGCAAGGCCTTTACAAACCTTTATGCCCTCCTCCTTTGGCCAGTTTAACATAATCCGAGTCACTCTCAAAAATCCCCACCCGCCGGCCAGTGGTTCTTTCCTCTGGTGCTGTGTCGGCAGTCTGACACAGCCCAGGGATCTGAGAAGTTGGGCCAACAACACCATTTGTAGGATTACTCTGAAATGTCTTTTTGCCTGGGTGGAGGATAGAGATCCATGGTATTAGGGCATTACACAATATCCATCACACGTCAAGTCATTCAACACTTGCATTTAGCCTAATGTTTTATATGCATTGGCACTGATATAGCAAATTCGCATCAAGTAAAAAGCCATTGCAAGCCATAAACTAAGCATGCACAAATACAGACAATGGGACCGTTATTAAGGTACTTAAAGACCTCAAGGAACGAAACCGTATGAATAATTCAGTAATCACTTGGGAGACAGCACGATATGTCAGAAACGAAGACACTTTTACCTGGCTTTGCCCGTCGGTAATTCAGTTCAGCGCTCATGTTTGCTAGTCGTCCGAATCGAACACAGGAATTGCTGAAAGAGGGAGGCTTAATCTGGATTTGAACCATCAATATAACAATAAGCTAACGCACAAATCAAACCCTTGCAAATTACTCTGCAAACAAGAACAATGACATGCATTCGTTCATTAATTTATGTTACGACACATATATTCGAGTTTCAGACGATTGTGTCTGCCATCAATCTTTCCGACATTAATGTTAAATTGATTCGCCATTTAATCTAGCTATTAGCTTGCTTGCTTTCTGTTTAACCTGCAAGCTATTATAGCTCTTTCGGGTGCTGCAGGCACACCCTACCCCACCCAGTTACGATGGGTGGCGATCTTACCTCAATCTCTTTAGTAATATTTTATCGAGAATAAACTGGAAAATAGCTGACAGTAAAGACCTCCGATCTGGGATAAAATCACTGCTTTACCTCGGAAACGCCTTCTGGGTACCATTTAGCCTACATGGCAGGGCCTACAGTAAGCTAACATTACTCAGCTGCTTCAACCAAAAATGTATGTTGTACACTTAAAATACTACTTAATCCACATGCACGTTAATTTGTAGATGAAACATTGTACAAAGAGTATGTTATGTGCCAGAGAGAGAGAAATTTAATCTTGCTTACTTACAATGCTGATTTGAGGCGAATAGTAGTTCGGGATGCTACCAAAATGATGCCACTAAAATGATGCCGGAATGAGTTAAATCTGCAACGGATGTTACGTTTCAAAATGGGAGGGGAGATTTTTTTAATTTCCGTTTAATAAAATTCATATTTGATTATATTTTATTTTTGTTTGGTTTGGAAAATATGCTAGATGTGTTTGAATCCATTCTCTATAAAACATCCTAGGCTACTCTTTTTTTCTTAAAAACCGTCAATGATTTAACTGAAGGAAATAAAAATAACGCGTGGCTTTTACGTCACCTAAGCTTTTTTTTCCATATTGTGTCTCATAACAAACATAAAGACATGTATCACAATACCAGATCCTGTTAATCGGTATCACGGGGATCCTAACCTATGATCCTAACTCCATCCACAAACAGGAACCGAAAAAAGCTCCCTCCTATGGGATACCAGAGAATGTCTAATAAGGGGAGAACTGCCACTCTCGGAAAACTTCCGGTTTCTGAACTGGTTGCAGTTCCTTTTGTGGTTCCACATGAGGGCGCTCGTCCACGAGTGCAGAATGCATGGAGGTCTATGGAGCTGTACCCCTCAAAATCCACTTTTCTCGGGATATAAATTTTCAAGTAATTTGAATATTGTATTCGAAAGGGGAGGCAAAGAAAATACACTTGGTGAAGTATTATATTTTTAAAGTCACTTAATTGTTCTAAAAAGCCTTTCAAACGTGTCAATGATGTCACTCATTAGCACAATGCTAGCGTGTTATGGGCAACAATGACCCAAACTGTAAGAAATCAAAAGGACATAAGTACTCGTTCATTCAACTTTTGACCTATAACCCATGTTGAAGTTATACAAACTACAATCAAATCTGAGATTTGTCAACGACAATCAGGTGAAAGACACAAATTTAGCCGTCTAGCTCCATTGACTCCCATTCATTCTGCACTCATGGCAATCGCCCCCAGTGGAAATCTGGTGGAACTGCAACCAAAATTCGGTACAATGGGACTTAATACGGAGTGGCCAGGCTCTCCGTAGACGGGCTCTGGGGATACGCTAACACCATCCATGAGCAAACGTCTGCCACCTAGCGGCTGATCTGTCAGGCCGCTGAGAAAAGAAAGCGCAGTGCCAGAGAAATAATGTAGAACGACTTTGGTTGTAGCCTATTGTCATACCTCAAGCTCAGAAATAAAATATAGACTCATACATTAAATAAACATTAATCAAGCTATTTTAATTTTCCACTGGATAAGACACCTGTGGATTTTTCAGAGACAGGAGAAATCTGTATTTTATACCTTGGCTTGATAAAATGAAGTTTGATAAAGTGATATTTTAGTGTCATAGTTATGCAAGTGTTCATCTTAGTGCTACTAATCTGAATCATTGGGTGTAACCACTAAAAGTATAGGACTACTACAACTAAAAATGTCTCGGACTTCCTCATGGGACTCTTGCTAACAGTCACACATTTAAAGTAAAGCCTGTTAATCAGGCTATGAGACATAGGTTAAGCAAAGCAACTCTTGTCTTGTAGGCCAACTCTTGTCAGTGCAGAGAAAAGACACACCATGTTGCATTCTGCAATAGACAAGATAGGGTAGCATGTGGCAATACACATTTACATGAACATTTACATGAACTAAAGGTGACTTGGTGTTTGAGGAACTGAAAATGAGAGAGATACGTAGATACGCCTAGGCAGAGAGACAGAGAGAGAGAGAGAGAGAGAGAGAAAGAGAGAGAGACAGAGAGAAGAGCCAAGCACCCAGACTTTGTGGCTTTTCGAAGTGCCTGCAACATCCGCTGAGTGACGCACACATAACTGTAAGCTCAGCTCGCACACAAGTTTCGATCATAGTGTTCCTGATCCTGCTCCCAGTCGACACCAAAGAAGAATGATGACAAGAAAGCCTGGTAAGAGCTTCAGAAAGCTGGTGCGGAGGGGCAACAGTGTCCGAGACTCTCTGTGGGGGAAACTGACCTCACGCCACAAACACCATGGATACACAAACCCTGGGGATCATAACTTGAATTCAAATCAAGGTCAGGATCTGATGGTGAGTCTTAAATCTGACCAAGAAGGGTAAATCCATGTAAGCACGTAAGCCTTGAAAATAGGCTTATGTTAAGATGTCACTTTCTAATTCTTATTGGTAAAGTCTTTTGTCTTCATATCATATTATGATTTGGTTCAAAGTTGTCCCTCTTTTTAAAGGGTTAGTGTATAAAAATCGAGGGGTTTTAAAAAGTTGTCTCTATTAGAGTTCGAAGGGACGTAATTCCATTATGACTGACGTGTTTTGTACATATAGATGAGAATGTCTTTTTTCTTTTTATAGGTTAATCAGTCAGAACCGCCACTAGGTTGCCCTGCCACATTACGGTAAGGAACTGTGTTCCCTATGTATGTATAAACATGTTTCAAAGCACTTGTCAAACCTAATGACATTTATATGTGTTAAGATGACATGTCCTCACTCATACATGTATTGTACAGAAGATCTCTTGTATTGGAAAAAGAAGATGATGAAACGTTTGGGTTTGAAATTATGGTAAGCTCCATTGAAATGTAATTTATCAATTGAAATTCAGTGTGTTCTGTGTTCATTGTGATCATTTTGTTTGGATGGTGGCTGATGGTCTAACTCGGTCTCTCTGTCTCTCTAGTGTAACGACAGCCCTGCAGAGGACTTGAGAGTGTCTGTGAGTTGTGTGAGCCCAGACAGCCCAGCTGAGAAAGCTGGCATGAAACCTGGTGAGCGTCTTCATCATGACATCTATGACCTTCTGAATTTCTTGTGGCATAAACTCGCATGAAAACAGGATATCTTATCTCCACAATCTGCTTAAACCCAGCATTTCTATCTCTCTCTCTCCCTCGTTCTCTCTCTTTCACTTTTGTCTCTGTCTACCTGCCTCCATCTCACAGGGGATGTCCTTGTGTCGGTAAATGATGTGTGTATAACAGAATTCCCTCATCAGCATATCACTGACACCATTCTGAATTCTGGTCTCAGCATCAGGTGAGATGCTTACCACAGCAACACAAGCAGGGTGATTTTCGGGGACTATTTGACGTATACTGCAAACGTTTACATCCTTGTAAAAGCTTCCAGCATTAGACGTCAATTTGCTCTTTGTATAATAAGGATTGGGGACATGTCACATCGACATGTCATATCGACAAGTTACAACTGTGTACAACTGTAAACTAACATAAAATAGCACTAGTTCACCTGGAAAATAAGTAATTTTTAAAACCTCAAGGTACAATATTCAGATGTGTTCACAAGTGTACATAAACATACATCACACCTCAATGTTAAAAGTATTGTGCTCTTAGACATTTCCTCTAAATAACACACACTGTACTTCATGGTGTTTTGATAGTATAGTAACCATGGTGTAGAATAAAGTGTTTCCAAACTTTTTCAACTTTACACCTGAATTCCCTGACATTTTGTGCTAATGTTGGGCTACATCTTTCTTTGTTGGATTATATTCCAGGTTGGAAACAGTTAGTGCAGTCATGGCTAAGCAACTGGAGTTGAAGAGGAGATTATGGCAGCTGAAGGTGCATAACCCTTCTCCTTACTACCTCTTTTTTGCCTATTAGTCATGTATGTGTCACCAGTGTTGAAACAATTCTTTTAGTAAATGAAGTTTATTTTTTTCTGTTTTCACATTTTGTTTTAATTTGAGACCTGAAAAGTGATTAGGTGCTCCACTTAAAGGAACACACCAATGTTTTTTACACTAATCTAAGTCTGGGTAGACTGCAAATAATCTAATTTCCCCAAAAGTTGGCATATCCTCATGTGATTTGAGAGCACTGTTTGTGTTGATAACCTAAAGTGACCTTACCCTTACCGTTTTCTATCAACCTCAAAATGTGTTAACCACAGTGTTGTCTAAAAGAAAAGTCAACTGAGTTCTACGTGCTGGCTTCGAGGGAAGAACAATTAACTGGAGGTGAGGGAACTTCTGAGCTATTCTGCAAGCCTCCAACCATCACACCGCAACACACATCCTGTCTTGTCTCAGAAGAACACCGGGGGAGGGTGGATTTTTTTTTGAGCTTGCTTTAGTGCCCTTTCTCTTCTCGGAAAACACTTCTGAGGTCAGGCATGTGAGAGGCGAGGAAGGAGGTGGTGGGGGAGGGGGAAATTGCCTCTTTATTCATTGTTGTGTGTTTACACTCCTTCAGAAAAAAAATAAACAATTGGTAACCTTTGCGTTCCGCCCTCAGAAAAGCTGGGGAATCGTCTGCTTGGGGAGTCCCAGCTGTCCCTGTCCTCCTTACCTGGGGACGATGGCAGCTCTTGCCGAAGCAGCAGCAGTGGAAGCCGATTGAGTGCATGGGGAAGCACAGACGCCAGCTCCCTGTGTTCGGTGTTGGAGGACCTCTCCTTCAGTCCGCTCGCTGCTGTCCCATCCAATGGAGAGAACCGGCATTCGTTCACATTCTTGGATTCAGCCCACCTGTCACACCTCGACGCTCCCTCTCCACTGTGCTTGAGTTCCTCGGAACTCTCCACCCAAGTGTCCTTCTACAGAAGCCCTTCAAAACGACGAGCCAAGCAGGGTGGTGGCCGGAACCGGTTCACCGGTCTCTTTTCAAACTCTCAGGGTTCTGTGGCAGAGGAAGGGGTCAAGGTGGATGTATGACAAGGACTCAAACATCTATGTTTATTCTACACTGTAAAGTTCACTTTTGCTAAAACTCCATAAATTAAGAGTTATTTTTAACACGGAAGGTGTTAAATGACACAATTTTGATTTGAAGACAGTAACAAGCTCTAGCCTTTAAATTCGTTTTAACACTTAATGAAATGGGACCATGTAAACTCAGAATAGTGTTGAAATCAACTCATAAAGAGATAACTGGTTGATTATACTGTGTAACAACTACATTCTTAAAAGCATGTCTACTCTACTGATGCATGATCTGGGTGTTGTTGTCTGGCACCAAGTAGGCCTACCAGATGAGCCACGGCAAGAAAACCACATATCAAATGTATGTGTTCTTTGGGAAATTAATATGAACACATGTGATACATTATCTTACTGCCATGCTACACTGTTTGTGGAGCGTAAAAACAGTTTTATAAGACTGGTCTAATATTTCTGAATGTACGCACCGCCGTTACGTCTGGTGTAGCCAGTTCCACTGATTATAGTGGAAGGTAATTGTTGCAGCTTACGCTCGGCAAACCGAACGCTTCAGTTACATGCCTGGTGTAGCCTGTAGTGATACTGTCTGCTGTCTGTCTTTATGGCGTGTCTTCTGAAGCTTGTCATACTCTGATGCCTGGGCTCTGAGACATCAAATTATGAAGCATTAGCTGAGACATGTAAATATTGTGTTCCTAAAATCATTGCTCCTGCAGAGTGTTTTCCAAAGTAGACTGGTTATTTTCATAGCTCATAGTAGTTTTCACACCATTTCTTTTTATGGTCAAGTTGTAAATACTGAATTGTTATTGTAAGTCAGTCAGTCATCCTAAAATAGCCTACTGTCTTTGTTGTAATTTATTCTATTATTTAATTTTATTTATATGTCCTCTCATGTCTGCACACTAGTTTAATTAAAACAGTCCATCTGACACCTTTTTGACTATGTCCTTTCTTCACACGCCATGGGTTTTTTAGCAACTTCCCTTGCTCACACTGTGGTGCTGACGTCTCTTATCTGCGTTGATGCTTCTGCTTACCCAAGAAGCGGCAGAGATGTCATCAGCAGGAAAGGCCTGGCTAGCTATCATATGCTCGACTATAAAAAGGGAAGTGACTCTGCTTATTCTCATTCCACACACAATTAGCTTAGCTCAGCTCAGCAACACGCCTACACACTACTACAGTTATCGAAAAGCAGTGCTGTATAAAATAGTTAATTGGTGGTGTGTAAAACACTAACCCTAACTCTTTCTACACCAATAGAAATCCTGCAGCTGTTTACTGAGAACATATTTTGAGAGAACCATATTTTTACACTTATTTGGGGACAGTGGGCTATGTGAAATTCGGAGTTTCGAAGTGTAAATCATGATATGTGACACCAGTTACATACAGCAAAAACAATACAACAGAAAACAGATTGATGTCTCACCATTGATATGAACCACTTGAGATGTGATCACTTTGATCATTGCCAAATTATTAGGTTCTGTTTAAGGACATTTTACACTAAGAGTTAGAAGTGAACCAGGAAGGACAGGTTGCTTCCTGAACCTGAACTAGCCTAGGCTACTGAATTATTTTAAAATGAGTAGGGTGAGGCTATTTTATTATTCTGTTAGTAAAACTAAACATGGTTCAGCTCATTATCATATTTCAAATGATAAAAAATTCAAAGGATATAGACAAAATTTACATCAAACATAAATTGATAAATATTAGAGCCCATCGGCCGATGGCTATTTGCCGATCTATCAGTGTATAGTCTATAGCCTAGTCTATAATGACTGATAACTATTTTAAAATTAAGTAAAGGAAAGCCAAATAGCCTACTGATATTCATTTTGGCCAATGTGTGACATGTAGCCTCCACTTCTCCTTTTAAACACAAATGATCAACTGGTCTTTCCAGGGTATTTCTGCACAGAACCGCTCGCAATAAGTGGAAAAAATTGGCGTCCCTTCTATTTTCTGGGTTGTGGTTACAGCACGGTTCAAGCTGTGCCTGAGATGTGGATATGGCAGAGGCACTGTGGCTGCTGTAACCTATTAACATGGGTGCCCACATCAAAATGAACATGCGAAGCCATTCCACAGAGGCAACGCAGGCGAGCCTTAAAGGAACCATATGTAAGATTGTGGCCAAAACTGGTACTGCAATCACTTTCAAAATACTGAAGAGCGGTGTATCCCCTCCCCCTCCCCCCTGACTCGAGGTTGCCAACCCGGATGGCGAAACACTACTGACTTCGTGATTAGTAGATAGGTGGAGGGTGGCGCATCAGGCCAAAACACAACATGACATGACAAAACACAACATCAACATCAGTTGAGGGCTGCAACTTCACTTTTTAAATGACAATATCCTGGCCGGACTACTGTTGTCACTGATATAAGTATTTGAAATGAACATGATTTCTTCATGTCTAGTGAAATATCAGGGCCATTTTATGATTAATTGAAATATTTTTCTTACATACGGCTCCTTTAAGTCATATGAGAGTATGGACGTTATATTATGCAGTTTTCCTTGTCATTTTCAAAAGAATCGCACTGTTTAATGCTGTTAACGGTGTGTGAAAAGCACCAAAAATACCAGTATAAAGCACAAAATAAAATACCTTGAAAGTTATCGTGGCAATGGTGTTTATCACAGATAAGAACAAAGACCTGACGCTATTATTCATAATAATTATTTCATAATTTATCGTATAAGAGCTTTTCATTTTGATACCAGATAGTTAGACACAATGTGCTGATGTCTTGATCAGAACTTTTCAATACACTAGGAGTACATTTTTACATTGTGTTTGTTAAAAATGAATATCGGCTGATTTACAGAGGCGGACAGAGTACACAGCTTCATTACTTGAGTAAAAGTACAGATACCCTTTGCTAAATTTTACTCAAGTACAAGTAAAAGTACAACAGTCAGATGTCTACTTAAGTAAAAGTACTGAAGTACTTGTTTTTAAAAGTACTTGAGTATCAAGAGTACAAGAGTAGCCTACATTTACTAAATATTGCATTACTACTGCCACAGTGCTTACATTTACAGCAGACCTGCTGCGTCTTCATCCATTGTTTCGTCCATGGTTTCGTCTCTTATCTAAATCTGACCATGGAGTTCACTTTGGCGGAAAGCTGAAGGTGATTGCTGATATGCTGTCCCAATCAGTGGCGCCTGCACAATCCAATCACGTTTGAGAGGGAAACAACAAATTGAGGGTTTCCGAGATTTTTCTTTTTTCCTTTTTTTTTAGAAGTAGTAATGGGTACTCACGGTTATGGATAGAAATGTAGTGGAGTAAAGAGTAGGCCTACAATATTTGCCGCTCAAATGTACTTGAGTAAAGTCATGAGTACTCTCCAAAAATGATACTCGAGTAAAGTACAGATCCCTCAAAATTGTACTCAAATACTGTACTCAAGTAAATGTACTCTGTTACTGTCCGGCTCTGCTGATTTATCATTTATCGGTTTTTGAAATCATCAAATTTCAAAATTGGTATCAGTAGTAGAGGGGAGGCAGAGGGACCTTCCAAAGAAGGCAGGGAAAGAGGAAGTGAGACTGAAAGAGTGAGGTCCTGATGAATGTTCTCCAAATAAATAAATTAATCGGGCATAAAACATGCATACACATACGACTTTACATTGAACATACTCTATTTTTACCTCACATGCACATAAAAAACTCATACATATACAGTACTTTGTAACAAACTCCAAGCTGAAGTAAAAATCTGGCAACCCTGCTGATGTCCAGAGGAGGAGTGTAAACTTGATGGAGGTTGTGGTAGTAGTACTGGCAAGAATTTAAAACCTTATGTGACCCCTGCATATTGTATGCCATAAAAAAGTCAGGTATATGAAGATGCAATGACACAAACCAATAATGTTAACACTGGGAAAACATAATAATCACCACAAATACAAACTACAATTGTTTTGTGCTGTGAAATGATTGAGCCATAGAATGAGCCTGTGTCATGAAGAACGCATGAGGTAATGTACATTATGTAATTACATCACACTGTGTGTATGTTAAATAACCATATGAACTAACATGTGACAAAGATTTAGAGAGCCATAGTCTCAGTTCTCACCTGCTTTCTAACGTGTTGTTTGGGTCAGCCAGACAGACTGCCTGCCCTTTACCAGAGAACACTAATCCCATCGCGGCTCGGTGAGGCTAGGTGGACCCACACACTGGTCAGGCATTGCAGCTTAAGGCATTAAGCACAATCAGCTCTTTCTGTCCTGGCCAGGGAACAGGGTAGTTATGGAAAATAGGCTCTATGCTAATCCCTATAAAAACAAAACGTGATGAAGCTGGCACTTTCTATAAGGGCTTTCAGTGGGCTCTCGAGGAGGATGTGTCTTTGTGTCGAACCGCCCTCAACAGAGGTTTTAATTGGATGCCTAAGTGGACAGATTAGCTGAAAAGTATCACACTGACCACAGAGACTGCAAGCTGAATTTGAAGTCTGAGTTTTTTTTCCTGGGAAGGAGAGGAGAGGAGAGGAAATAGAGAGGTATAAAATAACAGCATCAATTTGTGCTCACAGAGTGCTACATTATCAGAGGTTGCTATGGAGTACCTGTGGAATCGCACAGAGAAATTGGAAGGGTCAGAAAACAACGGAGGGTCCACTATTTCTTCATGTGTTGAGCAGTTTATAGGAGGTATCAGCGACATCTTAAGCCTTGAGAATATTCTGGAAGCGACAGCATCCATTCTGGAGGATGACGAGGACGAGAATGAACTTGAGGATGTGTTGCTGATCCAGTGTGGTGACAAGAACCCCTGCTCTGTGGACGGAGATGGTGACAAATGTCAGTCTGACTCACAAACTGAGAAGGAACCTCCGGAGAATGGTCAGTCTGAGGTCTCAGTGTCTGACCACAATCTCACAGAAATCTTAGCTGACGATGTGACTGTTAAAGACAACCATGAGACTGCTCAAGACAGCTCAAACCTCAAACCTTCAGAAGACACGATCGCTGTGCACCATCTCAGCTCGACTCAGGAAGAGCATGAAAAGATTAGAAACGACAGTAGTGAAGTTCGAGATGACAGCTCTCCCCAAAAACCGTCCCCACAGACAATCACTAGTGCAACCTCTGAAGACATAGACAAAGGTGATCATGACCTTCGCTTGTTGAGTGGTCCAGAAACATCACACAAAGAGGAAGGCCCTGCCACTGAGTCAGTCTTGATGGAGAAAGAAGTTCCAACCACAGAGTTCAGCAAAGTACCACAGATTGAGTCAAAAACCCCTACAGCAGTCCTTAATCACACCAGTGATTTGCCTCAAGAAAACATCCTCCATGACACCACCAGCCCAGCCTCAGGGCAACAGCATGAGATGGCTGATCAGATGATGGACTTAAGAATATCACAGCCTGAGCTGGGTGAAATGAGTGCAACCGTTTCCCCATCACCTGGTGGAGAAGATGTGGAAGAAGGCGACACTTGCAATCCATTGACAGATGTGTCCAGCACAGAACAACCTGAAGGTGAATCTGCAAAGCTCCAGACAGGGGATTTCAATTTGTCACCTGCGCCCCAAATGATGGAAACAATTCTGGAGGAAGAGGACAGCAGCAGTCCCTTACAGACAAATTCGATGACCCACGTCTCTCCGTGTGAGTCTGACCCAGTACATACAGAGCCAGAGCCAGAGCCAGAACAAGAGCGAGAACCAGAGCCAGAGGCCAGCTCCTCCCCAGTTGGCCTACCCACCGCTCCGCAGGACCACAGCCAGGACCAGCAGGACAGCCCAGCCTCCGATGAACCAGAGGGGGGGGACACAGCGCCCCCAGCCCCAGCCCCAGCCCTGGAGCGGGCAGACAGAGAGGCTGTGTCACCCGAGGACAGCAAGGGAACACCCAGCACCGAGCAACAGTCAGTGTCCTCCACAGAGCCAGACTCCCACAGCCCGGAGGAGCCTCCAGGGCAGGCACCCACCACCACCACCACCGCCGCCACCGCCACCACCACTCTACACCAGGACGAGCAGCCAGGTGACCAGCCCCCTGCCCCTGCTCCTCAGGCCCCTGCTCCAGAGCCAGGCGTGCTCCCTCCAGCCAGCTTGCATGCAACGCCTGAGAGCCCCAACTCGGGTCTCAAAGCACCAGGTAATCATCATAGTCACATCTCCGCCTTATTACACAGCCATACATATACATATATACATATAGTCTGCTAAATACCAGTCACTTTGCCATACTTTATCTTACATTAGTTAGGTGACACATAGTCATTCACATTAGAGTACCTGTAATAAAAACTGTGCAGTAATAAAAACTCTGTTGTTTACTGTAAAATGCAGTATAGTTACTATTTTTAAGGTGACTTTTTTACCAAAAATATAATTTAATGACATTGAATGGCCTTTAGACAGATGTTGTTTGTAAGAAATGTTTTCTTGTTTAAAAATAACATTATATCAGACATGTTCTTGTTTTGCAGAAGTGCAGACTCAGACCCGTCATTAGTTTCATTTCAGAGTTAGGATACTGCAGTGCTTTCCAGAGTGTAGCCCCCTGTTTCTCAGGTTGACTAAAACAGACGTCAAAGGGATTTGTGCTTTGACACGTGTGTGTTTGTGTGTGTGTGTGTGAGAGAGAGTGTGTGTGTGTGTGTGTGTGTGTGTGTGTGTGTGTGTGTGTGTGTGTGTGTGTGCGTGTGCGTGTATGCGTGCCATGTTTCTGGCATTCAGTTTTCTGGTGATAAAGCACGTAATGTATATGTGGACATTGGTCACATTGACTAAATGCAGATTACTGTTGCTGATCTCAGTTGAATAATCAGGCTTTACAGGAATGCATTCAAATGTGCAATATCAGGCATTATGCAGATCACATATTTGGTGTAGATTATATATAACCTTTAAGTCTCTGTGCACAGAAACTCAAAATCCCAATCCTTTAAGTCTGTTGTTATTCACATTGTTTCATGATTTATATTGTGTTATGCTGGACACCGTCCACTAATTCTAATTAAATTAAAATTCCACAATTGTGCCGAACAGTGCTTGCCAGCCATTATTCTGGACCAAAATCATACCAGAGTTTATGAAAGCACTTCTTTGGAGTGTTTCAGGAAAGCAATTAGAGTTATCCCAGGACTGAATTCTACCAAGCTGTTCACGCCCAGCATGGCATGAATGCACTAAATAAGAGATTAAGTAAGCTTGACCAGTCTCCTTGACTGTCTGTTTACATCTCTGATTCTCTATTTTTTGCCTTCCATTTTGTGCTGTTTGCTTGCTTGTCTGTTTCTGTCTGCCTGTCTCTTTGTATGTATGTATGCACATACGTTCATCTGACTGTATGTTAATTTGTCCATGTTGGTCATCTATCGATCTATCTATCTATCTATCTATCTATCTACTGTATCTATCTCTTTCTCTCTTTCTTTACAGACTTTGCAGCCGTGGGCCAGGAAGTAACATCAATGGAGCAGAAGGGTAAGGAGGCCTCGTCGGCAGACAAACCCCGCACAGATGCGCTGAAGGTGAACAGGGAAGAGCAACCAAGTGGGCAGCCAATCCCTGGGCAGTATGGCAAACCTCAGCCAATCGGTGAGCAGCGTGACAAACCTGTGCCAGAGGAAGACAGGAGCGACAAGGAGGAAGCAGAGCTGGAGTTTGTGGAGAGAGAAGACCACGAAGAGTGTGGCAATGATGCACAGCGCGAAAACGGAGCGCAGAGCTCACAGAGCACCCAGTCGCTAGGGGAGATTGCCTCCACCGACGGCCAACCAGCCAACAAAAAGTACAACACGGTTTGTTACAGAAAGATCAAGAAAGGGAACACCAAACAGAGAATTGACGAGTTTGAGTCCATGATGAGTTTCTAGGTTAGAGAGAAAGAGATGGAAGCAATAGTGACATGATTAGGAACAGATCAGAACGTATTCATCATGTGTGACTATTGAGCAAATCATTCATCATCATTCATTTATCATCAGTGCTATGTAACATTGTCCTATTGACAAACAACAGGGCCTAATTTAAATGGTGGGCCAAGTACAAAATCTCATATTTTTATATGAACACTGCACTTTCCTTTTTTTCTGGAGGCTGTGTGCTTTGTCCTATATGTTGATGTTTCATACTTAAAGTTATTTTGCTTTTTTAATCATCTTTTTTTCTTTTGCAGCAAGGGTTGTAAACAGATATTCGGGTCACATGGCCTACCTCAGTGTGCTATTTCCCTAACTTCCTTGTTTTTAGATGCAAAGTACAAAGTCTATGTCTAACTGAAGCACATCACACAATGGTGTTAATTCATGTATGAGACACTTTGCTCATTGAATATCTTTGCCTGTCATTTAAATTAGGGCCCAAACTCATGAATCAAAACACAACTCAAGTAATTTAGCATCATACAATCTCACTCATCATGTTCTCAATGTTAAATGTTTACTTTTCCTATGTTTTTAAGCTTGCGCCCAATTTTACTTTCCTATGTCTTACCACCTTTAATCAGTTAGATAAGTTGTACATTCTGAGATTATATATTCAACTCACTGAAGACAGAAGCAAAAGCAACATTCTAGGTGCCACAAACTGGTGTCTCAGCTGTATGACGTTGTTGTTTAGGCTGGAAATGAATGTGGTCTTTGATCTGACTTTTATTAGATTTAGATCTTTTTTTAGATCTACTTGCTCTACTGTTTACTATAGCAACCATTTGGACATGGTATGTAATAACAGTGTATCATTATATCATCTTACCTCATAGGCTTTTGTTTTATTACCTGTTCACTATGTTGGGACAATGTATTATTTTCACTGTGATGTTTCTAGTAAATGCTAGTGTTTTACATGTGATTGTTGTGCCACACAATAAATGCAAACTTTGATGTTGTATGTTTTGCTTTAGGATACAAAATGGTTACAGTAAGTAGATATTCCGCTGATTTTCTACGGTGTTGAGCCACTAGATGTCCTTCTTTGCCTTTGGCTGCTTCCTGAATTTCCTTTCTAGTCTACTTATCTAGAACTGGTTTATAATCTGCCATTAATGGGAAATTCCATAATCAAACCTCTAAATAATCAAATAACAATATTTGAATTATAAACTAATGTTACTTAAACTACTTATACACAACCTTAATAATTATTTACTCCCATACACAGTGCTTCCTTAATGGAGACATGGAAATACACTGAGGACCATCGTACTTCAGTGTCAACACCTTTGATTACAACACACACAGTCTTACAAAAGATGTCTCTACTTGCATGCTTAGGCTGTAATAATATGTTGACGTCACTCTAAAAAACAAGATGAACACACTCAAAATATCCCATGTCATCTTGTTGCTTTGATGGAGTTATGTCAATAACATGTAAAGTCAATTTAATTCCACATAAACTTGACACTGCATGTTGATATAACCTAGCTCAGTCATAGCAACAAGATGACTTGCCTGAGTTATGTTGAATGTGTCAATCCTTTTGTGCCAAATAACTATAGATTACGATAAGTGGCATCAATTACCAATCAATTAAAAACAAGTATGTGATGAAGATGATAAAAAACTTAAATCTTGTTTGGGGTATGTGAAAATAAAACCACAGATGGAAAAAACTGCAGCAGGAAGTGGCTCTGACACCTCTTATCTCTTACTACCACCCACCTAGCGGTTGCAATGAAACATGTGCTGCTGACAGAAACTGGCACGGCTCCTTCTCAGAGGAAGATATATCCTATTTGTGCATATACAAACAAGAGAATACACTCAAAATTGCTTGGTTGAGAATGTTGCCCTTAAATACTGTGAGTCCAATGGGTGTCGCACCACAAATGAAGGTCAGACCTTTGCAGTCGTTCCAAGTTGGTGAACTCGCACACCAAACACCGATGCCTTCAGCTTTTGCACATACATTTTGAAATGACAGTAAAACTAAAATGTCACAAAGTATTTATTTGTCTTCCAGTGATTACAAGAAACTGAGCTTTTAGATTTGCAATTTAATTATATAAAAACAAAGAAAAAGAAATTAGGCCTGCTTTTCAAACTAGAACTTTCAGCAATACTTAATTAGTGATTAAACTTTCCGAAACGCTGCGGAAAATGTGTAAATAGTGTGCCAATCAGAATTACACTGGCACTGAAAAATCAGATAATCCGGAAGCAGATAAGAATCTTCTGCTGTAGCCAAATGTGTTTACAGCTATATTTGGGTATGCAACCAAGTACAAATCATATGCGTAGATCTGCTGTTGTATTTGAAATAACAGACAAGGAACGTTCTTCTATTTTATAGGCGGAGATGCTCTTAACTACTGTTCAACACTGCTGATAGAGTTGACAGTCCTGTGTAATGAGATGTTTTTGTCCCCTGCTCGTTCTGAATAGAAATCAATGTCATCCTTTATCTTCAATGCTCTGTTTGGTTCTGCTCCGCATTAGGGTGTGTTTCTGCCACTGCGTGCAGCTGTCTGCATTGCCCTTTCCATCATCTGATAACTTTAAACACATAATTAAACCATAAAGGAGAATTAAAGGTCTTATATGATCATTTGTTTTCTTCCCCCCTCAGAATCGAGGTCTATAGTTCCGGAAGTCTAGTTGAGGCAGGTAGAACTTTAATTTGCTACATTGGTCACCAAAACAACAAATGAATTGCTTTATAAGACCTGCGTCAGAAGGCTATGATTCTGATGCTGATGCCCTACACTGCCATCTTCTGGCACCAACCGTATCAGAGTTATTACCTAAGTACGTAAAATGCACATCATAAACAACAACAATAACAACTTGCCCTAATATATATGGCATTATATATTGCCCTAATATATCAAGGCACCCAAAACACTTCACAATGAAGAAAGAACCACATCAACCACCATCAACGTACAGCCCCCACCTGGGTGATGCACGGCCGCTATTATGCTCCAGAACGCTCACCACACAACAGCTTGAGGTGGATAGTGAGGGAATGAATGAATGAGCCAGTTTCACTGGTGGGTGAAACCCTAACCCTAACCCAAATTGAATTAGCCAGTTTGGGAATAAACCTACATAATCAATTTTGTCTCCAACTTTGTGGACTTCCTTTACCCACAAATAAGTATTTAGTATGCATGTGTTTCATACACATGTGTTTTTAAGCTCGTAGTTGAGCTTCAGCGTGAGGTTGAAAGAGGGTTAACTAAGAATGTGAGTTTATGGAGTATGTGGATTCCCCTTTTATACTCAGGTAGCCTATGGCTACTGGTATTCTACAGAAGAGCTCAGAGAACTGGCACTCTTATCAGCTGACAGTAAGACTAAGCTTCATCATTATCCATCATTATTATGTGTTGAAGTGGTGTAGTTTTTAATGAGAATGAGAACGACTGGAAAATGTGTTTTGTGGCAACAAATGTTATTTTGTGCTGCTATGTCTGGTTATTAATAGTAACACATAATAATAGTACCATAGTAATCACATATTTTTAGGTAACACCGGCCTGTATGAAGAAAATGTCAAGCACTTTGATTGTGAAACTACCCCACTGTTCCATGGCAGGGCAAAATTCAGAAGCATTGTGGTTGATTGCAGTGTGTGCATCTCCCCCTCCTCTCTCTATCTCTTTCTTTCTATCTGTTACTCTCTCTCTCCCCTCTTCTCTACACTAATGCCAGTTGACTCGTCCAGTGTTTTGATGTGTGATGAGAGAGTGAAGGTTGGTGGGGTGCAGAGCTGTGAAATATCACAGCTGCCTTCTGCCACCCCACCTCCTCTGCATGTCCTTCTGCTATTGTGTTTATATTTAATTTCATATTCTGTGCATGCTGCACATATATACATATATATATATATAACTTCTATTACAATGGATCAACCTCTTAGCTCTCCTCTCTCAAATAACAGGACTGGACCTTGAAGCATAAAATCCAAAACTAGACATTTTGTAAACACATTTTGTGTGCTAATTAAAACAGTTAGAGACAGAGAGAGAGAGAGAATGAAAGCGCTTGGAAGAGAGTGCAAGACAGGGAGAGAGAGAGAAAGAGAAAGAGAGTGGGTGTGAGTGAAAAAGATGGAGACAGAGAGAAAGAGAGAAAACACCCGCTTTTTTTTTCTTTATCAAGACAGCCACGAGGTGCCGGAAGTGTGAGTCACCCCGCAATATTT
>NC_055978.1:15931961-15941961 GCF_018492685.1 Alosa sapidissima | reverse complement strand
TCTTTAAAATGAGATCTTATCTCAATGGAATTCACCTGAAAAATGACACATGAGGATACTCAGTCCCATACTGTATTCTGCTTTGCCTGCAAAATAACAGCATAAGCTTTAGTTTTGAGTCTCACCGCTTAACATGAATATAGCCCTGTCTTTCTGGTGTGATGGCTTGAAAACGAGGCTTATTGTTCACTAGCCAACCCCCCCTTTTTGTATCCTGTCCCTTCTCTCTTCCTCCTCCTCCTCCTCCTCCTCCTCCTCTCTCTCTGCCTTCTTCCTCATGGGCAGCCTGTCACGTGCAAATTTTCAGAAATGTCAGTGCATCTCTGAGCCTGGATGCAGGCAATCGTCTCCATGGCATCGCAGTATGCCGCATCCCTGGTGATAGTGGAGTCAGGATGTGGTGGAATTTCTTTGTCTTTCTTTCTCTCTCTCTCTCTCTCTATCTCTCTGCATGGCTGTGTCTCTGTCTATCTTTCTCACCAGCAGGGATGTGTGTAGAGATAGTTGCAGTAGCACAGCAGTGCTGGGAACACAGGCCCAGCAGGTTCTGTGTGTGAGAATGAGGAAAATGACCTGTGCAGTGCACCAAGGTCTAGTGTCCATTACTGTCACCAGGAAAACCTTGGATTTAGGCTTGTTGAGGTAGAGAGGGGAACGAGCAAGAGAAAGAAATAATGAGATGTTTGTATATTTCATATTTGAATAACCTTGTACTTGTTACAGGGATGAAACATATCATGAATTCATAGGCTGTGCTATTTCTTGTGGGTGACCAGTAACCAATAACAAACACACGTGTTCTGTATACACTACATTGTTATACATATATATCATTGTTATCCCGGAATGAGACAGGGGACCCAAGCTCTATAGCACAAATGTCATTACACATGGAGGTGCCACATAGGCCATGTCACATAGGTACATAGCATGGAGGTATTATATAGATCTGGACAAAGTGAGGAAGTACGGCTCCCATTCATTAGGCAAGCTACTTCAACCAAAAATATACTTAATTGGCTGCCGCCATCTTCAAACCCCCACACACGCTTACTTATAGCAATATATTTTAGAAACAAGCCAGTGAGGTGCTACTTTAAAGGTGGCCACAAATGATGTCATCCATACGGACTGGCTGATCCTCCCTGTTTGGATACTGCCAGCTTATGGGAACTTCCCCACCAATATAGACAAAATCCATTCGTGTCCATCAGTAAATTGGCACCTAATTGGCTTGTTTGTAAAAATGTTGCCAGAAGTGAGCACCTGATGAATGCCCCACCCCCAAAGCTCACAACGGCCAACGTGGATGCTAACTGTCTGAAGCTATCCTGACCCCCTGGTATGCAGGCTTGTCTTCATGGGGAGATCACTCCTGCACGTCTTACTCTATTAAATGGAGTAGAGGGCAGTGTTTTGGTTTTGCATATTAAATGGCCTTTGTGTGGATGGCATTCATTCTCTATATTGGGAGATGGTGCCTGTTTACACAGATGCTGATATTTACTCTGTTTACAAACAAAGCATATTACCTCTGTTCTGATCATGACAGTGACATTTAAGCTGTTGTGCTGACGGGTATTAAAACACGGCCTGGTGTGTTTGGGAATAGCCTGGCTTAGGTCAGTCAATCTCTCTCTAGTTTCTCTCTTTTTTAATTGCTTTCTCAATGTCAAGTTTAAAGGGGTTGTGGTGTGTGCCGGTGCCTGCTCCTGACATGGTGGAACTGTGTGTTGGTGGATTAATTTTCAAGATGGATGGGGGGGGGGGGGGGGGGGGGGGTTGGTTGATGGTGGAGGAGAGGTCCTCATCACACAGCCCCCTCTCCACCCTTCAACCCCCAGCATCAAACTATCCAACAAGCAGGTTCAATTAAGACTTCCTTAGCAATAAAAAGCTTCATTAGCAATTAACTTCCCTGCCATCCTCTCAGAGAACAATGGCGGACATTTATGTATACATGATTGTCATGGCAACAAATAACTTGTGTTATTTTAAGTCAGGCCGAGACTCTGACCATAATGACAGATAATAATGATATCCAAGTTAATCCAAGACTTGCCTTCATTTGGAAAGTGGGCCTGCAGAAAATCAGAGGGACACTGATTTCGAACCTCTCCAATTCAAATCCAATTTGTACAAATTAGAATAATACTTCTGTCTGTCAGGTATATACATCTGTAGCCAGGGTATGGCAATAACTGTGCATGACTATACCTTCTAAATCAACATATGTGAGCATCACATATCTGACAACACATATCAGATTGTATTATTTGCTAAATTATGCATCTCTAATGAGGGATCTATGGTTACATTTCCCCTGGAATGAAAGCTCCTTCTTCATACAGACAATGACTCTTACAAGCCACACACTGTGTTGGGCTTTTGGCCAGTAGACACACACACACACACACACATTGGATTGAGCAGGGTGATTGGGCACGGAGCCGGCTGAATGTACTGTATGTGTGCACGTGCGTGTGCCTGTGTGTGTGTGTGTGTGTGTGTGTGTGTGTGTGTGTGTGTGTGTGTCCGTGTCCTGTGGACTCTGGGAGCCCCATACCTTCTGCTTGTGCCCCTGGTCTTCCTTCTCCAGAGGAAAACACCAAACACCACCCAGAGGAGGCAAGCTGTGGTGGGCGTCTGGTCTGTGTATTTCTTACTGTAATTGGCCTTTAGAGGGTGGAGGTGGAGATGGCCATCATCTGAAAGAAGCCCATGTGTGTGTGTGTGTGTGTGTGTGTGTGTGTGTGTGTGTGTGTGTGTGTGTGTGTGTGTGTGTGTGTGTGTGTGTGTGTGTGTGTGTACAATTCCCAAATTTACAATTGAGAATATTCATCCATCCATCCATTAAACTGCGATAAGATCCTTAGAGATTGCCTGTCATCCGGTCATCATAAAGCAAATGGACAACCATTTTGCAGCATTGTGGACAATTGTATGTATACTTTGGACATGTGATATTTGAATGTAATTTTTTTAATTTTCTCAACTTAGAGCGTAAAACCAAGTCATGTCAGAATAATATTGCCTTGCATTTGCCCCAAACATTTATGCAATTTCTTCTTTGGTCCATTTTTAAATGGCCCGCAGCTTCTTTGTACAAAATTGGGCACATTAAAAAATACAACTCATAAAACAGGCAAACAAGCAGACTAAATACAGAGCCATTATTAAGCAAGCCCTGGGTCTCATCTACTGAAGTATGGGAAGTCAATTAGCACATTGATGTTTATGTGGAAGCAGGTCACAGGGCTTTTTGTGTTCTCCATTAAAATCCGAGGAGAGAAACGAAGGATGAAAAAAAGAGTGAAAGAATAACAAAGAGGAAAATCATGAAAAAGACAGAGAGATACAGTAGAGAGACATAGAAAGATATAGAGAGAGTGTGTATTTGGCCTGCAAAGTGTAATTACAGATGTGAGAAACAAAGACCAGGAGGTTTTGCTGTGCTGTGGTAAAAAAAGAGAGGAAACCGCACACACTGTTTCTAAAAAAACATCTATAAACAGTGTGTGGTTTCTTACCTTTTTACTTCACTGCATAGTGTGTGCGAGTGTGCGTACACGTATGTGTTTGCTCCTTCCAACATAATTCTTTGATCTACAGAACCCACAATCTCTCCATCTTCATCATAACTCACCAGTGGTGTAGTCTAGTTAGCTGTAGTGAGTATACTGTGATGTAGTCTAGTTAGCAGTAGTGGGTATACTGTGATCAACCCCAAATGTTTAATACATATCCTTGTCTATATAAGTGGGTATACTGAGATGGTGATGCTTTTTAAGTGGGTACATCGCGTAGTCTTGCGTATCACGTAGACTACACCACTGTACCTCACCTGTTATAGACATCCATGGCAAAGAGGACTCCTGCCATCCCATCCCCCATTTCCAGGGCTGGAGCTGGGCCAGAATGAGGACCAGCGTGTGGCTGGCCAGGCCACCATGGTTATATCACAGTAAGGTATATGTATGTCTCTGCCTCTCTGTGAGGGCATGGTTGAGCCAACACTCCAAATGCTGGTCCATTTTTCAGTCTAATTAAATCATGCTAAGTGAAAGGCTGGCTATTCACAGAGAGGAGAAGGGTATGTATCGTCAGTGGTTAAAGTGGGATTTGGCAGGTGGGGGAACCCTAAAATCCAGTGTCGGTGCAACGGGGGAAAATGACTCACCGTTGGACAACATATTGAGTATTGTGGTGTAGCAATACTTTTTGGACAAGAATTGCTAGCTTCTTGGTCACCTCTGTACACGCAAAAAATTAACTCACCATTTATTTTAACAATATCATCGCGCTATCTCGTTGGTATGAAATAATATATTTATTATTAATTTATCTGAGGTGGTGGAACTGCGTCCCCCCCCCCCCCCCCCCCCCCACACACACACATTTTAACTCCTGTGTATCGTCCTATCTAACTCTAGGGTAGATGGCAAACAAGCTAATTTACCCAAAAGTTGGCGTACGTGTTCCTTTAAGTCACACCAAGGTGTGTATCTGCCTCTCTGTGAGGGCATGGTAGAGCCCACACTCCAAGCGCTGGTCTATTATCCAGTCTAATTAAATCATGCTAATGCCCATAGTCCCCAGGAGTGCTGGACTTTGCGTCGTCCAGCGCAGGGGCAATTACATGACTGATCACTCCCTGGGTGACGCAGTTCAACTCTTCCCCCAACTCCAGGGAAATGGAGTCAAAATGTCAGAGGTTCTCAATCAACGGGGGTTAGGAAGAGAAGCCAATAATATTCAAATTGATGGTAGTTTGATGGAGCTGTACGTGTATGCAACTGTGCCTTTCCTGGATACAATGGGATCTGTAGAAATACTGTATGTTTATTAGTTTAAAAAGTACAATATACCATATGTTACAGCATGTTTACAGAGGAGAATATTTTCTTTAGAAATAAACCCTGTTCTGCTGAAGGTGACAGAAATATAATATAATATAATATAATATAATATAATATAATATAATATAATATAATATAACACATGCATCCATATATGGTGCCTTTCGTAATGTGTGCATCACAAATCCAAAGGTTAGACATTATGCACCATGTATATATGGAGAATTAAGCTGCGAAATCAGAACAATACCCATGGGCCTGAAATGATGTTCTATGATTTGAAGGGTTAATAACCGGGGCCCCAAAAGCGTCTAGTCCACTCATATGAGGTATATGGAGCGCGTCCCCTGTCTCTGACGTCAGCTCCAGTTAAGCATGGAGGGCCATCTGGGGCTGCTGAGACACATCCACTCATGTGTCCATCATCGGTCACCTGGAACCCTCACACGAGCATGCGGCAATGTTCCTAAAGAGAGACAGTACAAGAGTTTTACAGTTCAGGTTCATAAAATGTTACGGTTTAAGAGTTGTAAAGAAATGGTATTTGAAAACACAAATGTGCTGGAATTTCTTACTCAGCTCAGAAAAAAACACAAATGTGCTGGAATTTCTTACTCAGCTGGTGTGAATATTTAACTTGTCTTGGAACTGAAAGTTTGTTGTTTTTATAGCAAATCACTTTAGTGTCATCTTGAGCATGCTCATATAAAATAGCATTCAAGCTAACTAGGCATTGAAGTGGCATGATGGCCAAGTTCTGTTCAGAGATACACAGTAAGCTAAAAAAAATGTGTGTGTGTGTGTGTGTGTGTGTGTGTGTGTGGTCAGAATGTGAAATATGTCTAGGAAACTCTAGTGAATCTTTAACACATGGGAAGCAGGTGGCATCTGGACTGTATTAACCTATACGTAATGTGTAACTGTCCTGGTTACATGGTTTCCTAACTGCTGAGATATGGTGCAAAATGTGGGTTAGATCTCATGGATTGCCCCTTCAGCAGACTTCAGCCAATCCAGCTGCTTTCTGGAGCCTCTGAGTTTTTTACATGACAGTAAAATGCACTTGAAGGGCACATATGATAGATTTGATGCCCCTCTTTCCTGAGGTGAAAAGTCATGATTCCTCCAGTTGCGACGGAGTCTCTTAGGCTGCTTCTGTCCTCTGTGTTAGATCAGATGTCACCAGATCATCAGATGCCGCCACCATGCCCCCACGCTCCGTCACCGAGAGATCGCGGTCGCTGGGCACCGACAGTAGGTGCACCCTAGGCAGGACTGACCGATCTTTTATGCACTAACAGGAAGTGACAGTCGTGGGATTCTGGGTAGGACATGTGGGGAGACCTGTAGTGGAGTCTCTGACCCTAGCGTGTTACATGGTGCCCCAGGGGATGCTGGGATTGCTAGAGGAGAGAGGGGTGGGGACGGGTCGCACAGGAGCCGGGTGCAACACCCGAGTATTGACTGGCAGACTCTAGATCAGAAGGTAGGGTGAGGGTGTGTTGTAATATTTTGAGGGGCATATGACCTCATCAAAAGGTTAAAGGTCGCAAGAATGAAAATAACAATCACAATATACCATTATAACAATCACAATACTATATTATAACAATCACAATATACTATATTATAAAAATCAAGTTCTGGTTCAATACAAGTTCAATACCAAAGCTGCAATGTTTGCAAAAGAAATTAAAATTAAATTTTAGTACAGTAGTAGCAGTAGTTCATTATTAATAAACAGACCTATTAGCATTAACGGCTGTGCTTTATTATGGCAAGCCATTTGCAAATTTACTAAATAACATCCCTGTTGTAAATGGATAGAGTGTTCTCAAAGCTTCCTGTCACTCCCCATATCAAATTAACCTGTGAGTCCTGACTAATGACAGTCAGGAGCACCTAAGCTGCTGAATAAGAGAGAGAGAGAGAAAGAGATGGAGGGAGAGAACTGTCCATAGAAAGCAAAATCACGGTTGGTGTAAAGTAGTGGGGGTACAGGGGTGTGTGTGTGTGTGTGTGTGTGTGTTTGTGTGTGTGTGTGTGATGTGTGGTGGCCTGGAGGAGCTCAGGGGGTCCTTCCCCTACCATGACTTCTAATTAGACCTTTCCCCGTTTAATTACAGCAGAGGGAATTTAAATTCTGACTGAATCAATTTAGTTGTGTGAGGTGACTTTCCTCCACACACCCTGAACGAGGATTTGCAGGGCTGGAGTTGTAGTGTGAGTGTGTGTGTGTGTGTGTGTGTGTGTGTGTGTGTGTGTGTGTGTGTGTGTGTGTTTGTGTGTGTGTGTACGTGTGTGTTTGTGTATGTGTGTGTGTTTTTGTGGACCCAGTGCTTATTGCAGTACCAACATCATTTCATGGGGCCTTGCGTTCCCAGCTGACTTCAACTAATTCTAATTAGGACTAATTAAAGCAGCGTTTATGGAAACGCCTGTGATAGTTGTGCAAACATTCAGGGGTGGGTGTGCTTTGCATGACAATGATCCTGCTCCTGCTCGTTAAATTAAGACCTGCTCCACCACAATTAAGACCTCTGGGCCTTGTGTGTGTGTATGTGTGTGTGTGTGTGTTTGTGTGTGCGTGTTTGTGTGTGTGTGTGTGTGTGTGAGAGAGAAAGAGAGAGAGAGAGAGATAGAGACAGACAGAGAGAGAGAGAGAGAGTCTCAAAGAACATGTGTGTGTTTAATGTCTGTTCTGTGTCTGTTCATCCAGGAGTAATCATTATTCTTTATTTAGCGTTGTCCTATTACCTGCTTTTTCACAAAGCAATGTCAATGTCTGTAGCAACACTAAGGGCTGTCTTTATTTGGGATCCATCTTATTAATGTGATTCCCTGTCAGTTGACAAAGACAGATGCTTTATTCTTTTTTTATCCACATTCTTTCTGGGATTGTGTTAATCAACCACTTATGTGAAATTCTGACAATTTTCTGGTATCCCTTAATTTTATCTCCTGAGAAATAGCCATCCTAACTGTCCCAGCCCTATAGTGTAATTTTAAGTTCAACTTGAGATCTCAAAATAGTCTTTTTCTCTATCTTTTCTCATTTAATCTCTCCTACAAGGGGTTTAGGACTGGAGAAACAGGTTAGATTTTCAAAAGAGCAGATTTATTTATTGTGAGACAAAGAAAAGATTCTTTGTAGATTTTTTAAAAATCTCCATCGGGCAAACAATTCATGTGTTTTTCTTGACTTAAACACCGCAAATCACTACACACCACATATGTGGATTAAACATGAAATAAACCATTTATATTCTTTATCGTAAAACATGGCCATGTCTAGCTCCCACTGAAATTGCACTGTGCCTACTTCAAAGGGCACTGTTCCCTCCTATTTTGGCCTACCATCAAATGCTTAACCTCTTTAGGAAATAGATTCTTGTATAGTACTGGCATAGAGTTACAGAGGATAGAATATTGTTTTTTTCTTCTTACAGGGTTACAAACATCTATGAACTGTGAGCCCTCTAAGTCACTTGAGGCACTTGAGAAACACAACTGAGCCCTAGCACCTTGTGAAGCTATGTGTAAAAGTAGATCAATATAAAAAGAAAGATGAGTAGATTACACAGTTATTTGTAAAGCCCATGTGTTTTGCAAAATACCCTATGGAGACTCCCCATAGGACTCTCCTGACAATAAAAGGCTTAGGCCTACTGTATATGAACCCCTTGGTGTAGAATCATAATCCTGGTCTCAAATGAAAGTTAACAATCTGAAAAATTATTGTAGACTATTTGGATTGTATGTCAGTGGTTCTGATATAGATAGATATATGACGACACAAATTGTGGAAAAATAATATTACATATTATTTTTGCATTTTCTTTGTTGGTTCAATGGTTGTGTATAAGATGGACTATACATGTGCACAACTAATACTGGATAAAACAACATGAATATTCCATTTCTATGGAATTAAACTTAATTAAAACATAGTAAGATTAATTTGACAATGTAAATCACTATAAATATTGTATATGAAAAAGGTTGTATGTATTCCCAAGAGTATAGGCTACAAGCTTTCCAATGGTGGCTATTACTATGCTACATAACAATATGGCACATACAATATAACTGATTGGGAATGTTGGGGGGAGGTGGGAGAAGGGGGTAAGTGTACCATGGGTGGAACACTGTGTTTTAAAAACTGACTTAAAAACTGATATGACTATGAACTGTATATCACCATCACCAAGGTCACTTTTTGGTGCCCCACCTGTATGTCGTTTTTTGGGTGGGGGTATATCACACACACACACACTAGCATACACACACACACACACACACACACACACACACACACACACACACACACACACACACACACTCTGCATTCATTTGACCCAGGCATATCTGATACAGCACATGTTCTCTGAGCTCATGTACCTGTGATCTCACCTTTTGAATGCCTCTCTTGGCCTTTCGTTTCTTCCACCTTGTTGGAGGGCCCCACAATCGTCCCTCTCCGTTGCCCCCCCGCGTGACGTCACAGACCCCCGGCCGAGCTTTGTTGACATGGTGCCCTCCCTCTCCCGCTATTGTTCTCTCCAGCCTCTCCCCAAAAGGTCGTGCAGCGGTAGGCATTATGAAGGATCGGCTGAAAAGCCCGCTAATGGGTAATAATAACAACAACAGGCTACGTGGCTAATAAATGGCAGCTAGCCGTCAGGAGAAAAGAGCTTCACAATGCTGGCGCCAAACACCGAGTCGCTCTCCTCCGTCACAAGTGGCTGTCTATATTTAGCTCCTTGGCTTTCAATAGCAAGTTGATCTTGAGTAGGTGTAGGCATTGGTTCCCATGTCATTGTGCCATTACGTTGTGTTTGGGGGGGTGAAAGAAGTCTTATCACCTCACTTGTATGTTTGACTTACACAGCAGTTTTGTGTGGTTTAATCAGTCTATAAAAGGTGTTTAGACTGGTGCCTGTGCGATTATCTTCACTCCGGTCTAGAAAAAGGGCAGCTAGAAGCCAGACCGTGGAAAAGAATGCTCAAGTCATGCCTACAAACTCTGACGTGATTCATCTTCATGTTTCAGGCCTCATCTACAGAGGCATTTGATGTCAGACCCAGACCCACACGTTAGAGGTGTACTTTGTGTTGTGTTTACATGTCTGACTGCTGTT
>NC_055978.1:15874461-15926961 GCF_018492685.1 Alosa sapidissima | reverse complement strand
TGTGTGTGCATCTGTGTGTGTGTGTGTGTGTGTCTGTTTGTGTGTGTGTGTGTGTGTCTGTATATGTGTGTGTGTGTGTGTGTGTGTGTGTGTGTGTGTCTGTGTGTGTGTGTGTGCTGAGGGGCTGGAGCACAAGCTGTCAGCTGTGGTAGAGTCTGCATGCTCTTTCCGCTGGCCGGTGTGTGTGTGTGATGTATTGACTGCCCTGTCGCCGGCATGGCTGTGGGGGTAGCATAAAATCATTCCCGCCGTCAGTGATCTTCCTGCCGCGCGCAGATTAGCCAGGGAGAAGAAGGCTCGTGAACCTGCTAACCTATGTGAAAGGCTTGATATTTCTTCCCCTCTCCTCCTCTCTCTCTCTGTCTTCTGTCTTGTCTGTGCAGTATCAAAGATCTGTCTTAGTGGAATGTGATGTAGGCAGTGAGGTCTGGCCAGCATCATTAAACACACAAGGGTCAGGGTGTCCATCTGAACAGAAGACAAAGACAGAGAGGGAGGGAGGGAGGGAGGGAGGGAGAGAGAGAGAGAGAGAGAGAGAGAGAGAGAGAGAGGAGGCACTGGGACACACTGACAAATTTCCGTCAATATTTGGGAGGGCAGTTGATGCAGCATTTCTTGCCATTGTACAATGCTTTGTTTGAGTGTTTCAGCCATCAGCTCAGCTGTGGGATGCCAAAGCACTTCAGGGACACGTTGTGGAACAGCAAGGTGTCCTACAGTACTCAAAGTATGGGACTGCTGAACACAGAACCAGTGTGTAGCACCACTGTGCTAATGGCATGGGTACAGCTACAAATAAATCCATCAAATAAATCAGTTTGAGATGATTAATCTGAAATGATAAAACATGTCTATATACTCTATAAGCCTGCCACATTTCAGGGCCCGTAAAAAACAATAACAATTGGAACTGAACCAGGCGAGTGAATGTTCTCCCTGCTCTTTGTTCAATTGTTCAATTGTTCTGTAAACCTTCCAGACTCTGAAATTAGGTAGAAATTCTCGTACAAAAACAACACACACACGAAGACCACACTGCCATTGTGTGTGCTTGGCCTGTCCAAGCCTTATAAAGCCCGCCAGGGCTGGTCAAGCAGGTCTATCTGAGTCTGGAACCGTGAGTCGGGGCTAAGTCAGGGCCTTGCATAATTAAATGGACCCCCCGGCAGGGCGAGGTGAGGTAGGATGGGGTGTGGGGGCGCTATCACACCGCCATTCAAATTAGCTCAGGATTAGAGAGTGCAGTGAACGGAGCTGCCTCCTTAATTGCATTGTGGCGCTGAAATAACCGTTACTCACACCCCTCAGAAGGGGAATAAATCCCCAGGATTAATGGACAGGCAGATGACTGGACGCCCTGGCCATTAATAGACCTTTATTTCTTTGGGGGGTGGGGGGGTGTTGGAAGGTCCCGCTCATGCAGCGCCACTCAACCACCACCACACCCCGAACCCCTCCCTTTGGTGTCGTGCTCGCGTTAATGAAATCAGGCAAATGACAGTGTAATAGATTTATCACAAGCTTAGGGGTCGGATTTGTGGGAAATCAGCTTCATCCAGGCAATCAGCGGATGTGTGGGCTGGGACATGCTGTGTGATGGCCTGTGTGTGTGTGTGTGTGTGTGTGTATGTGATGGCCCGAGTGTGCCTGTGTGATGGCCTGATTGTGTGTGTGTGTGTATGTGTGTGTGTGTTTTGAAAGGAAATGTGAGTATTGCCTTGAAGACATTGACATGGATATTATTTTCCTACTGCTGAAAATAAAAGATAATATGATTCTACACAGTAGAACACTACTCAGCATCTATAAATACATTAAATAATGTGATCTAATCTTTCAGATTATTTCAGGATCAGTGAGCACCAAACATGTACACAAATGACACGAGTCCTGTAAATCAAAACAATGTCAAACAATCACACACTACGCAACATGCAGATAGACCCCCAAAGAGTGCACAAATGACTTTAATATTCAAATACAAACCATTTGGTCCTGTTTCAGGACTTTGATGAATAACAGCAAACAGTTTGGATCTGTAGCAGTGTAAACACTCCAGACTACAGCCCTCACCTGCTGAACACACTGCTACAATGGATTGTTTTGGAGCTGCCAGGGACACTAGATAATGACTGTGACAATACAGTATGTACAGTGTGTATTGATTGTCATCCTGTCAAACTGCATCCCTCTCTCTCTCTCACTCACTCATACACACTGACAGGAAACAAAGACCGCACCTGAACAATGTAGTCGGCAACCAGATACATTTAATGATATAATTGCATTGCTTTTTTAATAAGCTTCCCAGATCATGTTACAATGCATTGCTCTCTCTCTTCCCCCACTCCATCTCCTCTCCTCTCATCCCCCCAACTCCCTTCAAAGAATATGAATCTCTTTCAATCTGGATTAAGATGAAATTACACCCATTGGCACAGACAATCACGAGTGGGACACTCAGCCGAGGAGGTTTCCTGCTCACGACGGGACTGAGCTAGCCGTTCACAAGCCCTGCCTGTCTCGGCATTGTGTCCTGGTGACAATCTGTGTGTGTGTGTGTGTGTGTGATGCAAGCCCTGCCTGTCTCGGCATTGTGTCCCAGTGACAATCTCAGTTGCAAAAACACACCTCCTCCGGGATGGGCACGGCCCCTCAGGTGCCAATCAAACCGAGGAGATGCTTTCCCTGCGCGGTGGGCCCAGGTTCCCAACAGCTCCTTCAGCACTATATGGTTGTGTTGTGTCAGTAATCAACCTCACGTGCTACACGTGCTTTTCTGTGCTTAATTTAAATCTGGAGAAAACGTGGCATACTATAGCTGTGTTTTAGTTTTGATGAGCTTCCAAAAAAGCTGCCTTAATATGAGGTTATAGTAATGTTGTCAAATAAGCCATTACTTCAATTCATTGTTTTTTCTTACTCTCTGATGACATATGGTGATAGTTTTTGGAATGGTTACAATTTATTTTCCATTATTTCCTACATACTGGTCCTTTAAGCATTTCTAATGTGGCCAAATGAGCCTAATAATTACAGTAATTATAAAATAATATGGTGTTGGTGGACATGATGATTACATTGAAACATTTTCTTGGGGAAAAATGAACCTGCTGACTATTATGTGTCAACCTTGATCGCATGGTTACATTCAACTGAATGAAGGTTGGGAACCTGAACCCTTGACAGTGTCTGTGAGGTTTTCACAGTGTAATTCTCAAATCCAGCTTAACTTAAACAGTATCAGTCAGTAATACAAAAAAGATACAACATACTGTAGGTCCATCATATATTTTCAAAACTTGCATTCTCAAGATACAAAACAGTAGCTATACATATTAGAATATATTATTATGTATTATACAGTATTATGCATTATTATGTGCGCTATTAGAATTATTATTTTTGCTGTTGTTTTATTTGTAATTATTCTTGTGTATCCCTGACATAAAAGCTGTGTCATTGGTCCGCTTTTGCATGCATCAGTGATTGATTGACAGGTAGTGATTGATTGGCGGGCAGTGTAGCATGCAGATGTTTGTGTCAATCCACACATTCATGAGCATGACCGAGACCACCAGAAACAAAGGCACATTTAATACAATCCCTTTTCTCCTGTATTAATGTGAGACTGGATCCCTGTATCTCCCACAAACAACACTTACAGTAGACACAACAACAAAACACAAGCAGCGCTGCCACATAGATACAGGCTAACCAACCACATAGGGTGGCCTTCTACAAGCACCTTACAAAACATAAAATACCGTCTTAGGAGTGCTAAGTAACCAAGCATAGAAATTTTCAAGAAAACACTCTTGCACAAATATATAAATGATAATCTATTGGTCCTTTTGGCTTCTAGTAAAAGACCAAATAGGACCGAGAAGCATAATAAATAGAGTAAACCCACACCAAGATGGAAGAAGAATATATTAAATAGAATATATCAAATATAAAATGTAAAGGAGCAGTTTCAGTAAAGCAGTTATCCATGTAAACTTAAGAGACTTGGAGCTTAAAGTGCATCAAGTTCCTCATTACACTCCCAAATCTAAAAGCAATCCATACTCTTTATAAGGAAGGTGCCATCAAAGTGGCAAATAACCTTAAAATAGTCTAAAACTACAGTCCCATTTTTAAAATATGCTTGACTTTCAAAAACAACTTTTCAAAAACGTTGCTTTGATATTTCCCCCAAAAAATATTTTGTCCTTTAATGGGGTTCGCAAATAACACTTCACCGAGAAAACAATGGTAATGATGTTCATAGCCTATAAACTTTCCTGACACTTTTCAAACAAAAAGGGAAGTTCCCCTTTAAGTTGGGTTTTCAAGCACTGTAAACCACACCACAGCCACAACAGAGGCGCCTTTCTTTGAACGAAGTGTTTTCCTAACATAAGTCCCACATTGCTTATAAAATGGCACAGCAGAGAAGTACAGTACAGAAAGCAGTGGCTGGACTGACTCATCAGTATGGGAAGCATACAAACGGCTTCATTCAAACGATTGGAGCACATGGCATAGTGGCTTGTCTGAGACAACAGCCACAACAAAGAAACACAACAGAAAGTCACAAGTCTCACTATTCTCAGGTCTATCGTGTCATCTAGATTTTTTGTTACTTTTCCGAATAAGACAACCAGAACGCAATGGTGTGTGTGTGTATGGGGGGAGGGAGGGGGGGGTTTGCTTGTGTCCTTGTCACATTTCTGTGCTTGTTTTGAAAAATGCCCAAAAAAGCGCTGCAACACGTTAATCATGCTGATGACTGAACAGGCAAGCCCCTTAGCCCTTCATCACAGATCCCCTGTGATTAAAATCATAATAACAAAACACATCCCGTACAAAAAAACAGTTTCAATTGCATAAATGAAGCGTTTGATAAATTACTGAGAAATACAAAATATAAACACAAGCGTATCTTATGAAATCTAAATAGATTCACAATCAGTGTGTTTGACTTGACTTTGCATCAGTGTCATAGGCGTGCGCATACAAAAACAGGAATGTATGAAAATGAGAAAATGAGAAGGCAGATAATTGGTTGGATGAGATCATTGGTTGCTGTGATGGACACAATGTCTGGTCCTATTACAGACTGTTGATAAAGGCAGCTGGCCAATCACAAGTCAGATGTCAAAGGTGGGAGTGGTCCAAGTTCAGAGAGTAAGAAATGATTCTACCACATATATTTTGCCCGGCACATCTTAGGCCATGTAATGTTTACTTCCTGGGTGAGCCACTGTGCTTATCAGTTAATGCACAGTGTTCATATACAATACCAGGGGGGCGTTTACTCTCTGAATGTGAAATTTACCCCTTCTGTCTGAGACTAAGGGTCAAGGGGGAGGGGCTTTGAGGGTCAGAGGTCAAAGCACCAGCCTTAGACCCCACCCCCGCTGCGGTCGACGGACACAGGGCCTCTCTGGTCCAGCCCTTCCTCAACCGTCTTCATTAGGATGGCCAATCGGCTGTCGGACACCTGACCCTTCTTCACCGCACTCATGAGCTGAGGGAGACACATACACACATACACACATACACACACACACACACACACAGACACACAGAGGAGAAAGGTTAGATGTCTGCTGCACAGGACACACACACACACATACATGTATACACACAAGTTCATACACATCATGTGCACACACACACATACACACACAGAGACACACACACAGACACACACACACATACACGTGCATAAAAAATGACCTTGGGGGAGCTGTGGTGCAAGCGGCAGCACCGTACTACATCTGGGTCTCAGACTCGGCGCCCATGGGGACCCAGGTTCCATTCGGGGCTGTGGTCATGTCCCAATCCCACCCCATCTCTCTCTCCCATTCACTTTCTGTCTCTTTCCACTGTCCTATCCATATAAAGGCAAAATGCCCAAAAACTTAATAACACCAATTACCAATGTCAACAACACACATTCAAACACATTCACCAGTAACTCCACTGGTGGCTGTTACTAGACTGTGTAAAGACAAAGGGCTGTGTAAAAAAACAAATAGATAGAAAAAAGAAAAGAACAAATAGTTAAAGGGTAAACAAATGACCTCCCCATCATAAACCTGTGACCCACACATTCCCATCAATGCCTTTCTAGAGGATTCTAAAAACAGTGTATCTTTTTCTTGCATTTCGAGCACAACCTGAACACCTCGAGTGTTCCTGTCAGACATGAATACAGTCAACATTCCAGTTCTCTGACTGGAACGACTGCACCTTCAGTGGAAGTCCAGAGTCTCATTACTTCTATGACATAATCGCACGTAAAAGTACAGTAAGTGATCCTGCTGTTCCCACAGGTGTACTTTCTCACACCCACACCAAACTGAGGGCAACCTGCAAATTAATATCTCATTCACTGCACAGCTTCTATTAGGACAGAGGGAAGACATACAGAACAGGAGGGGGAACATAGGGATGTTTCTTTTTTTATAAAGGGGTGTTTACAGTAATGATTTGGGTTAAAGGCTTAGTCTGTTATTTTAATCCTGTATAGCTTTGGTCTTTTTTATCCATTAAATTATGACTGTTCAGTGCACGTACACACACACACACACACACACACACACACACACACACACACACACACAAAAACACTGTTTGTAAGCTAAGCAGGTATGGGCTAGATTGGCACTTGATGGGAGACCTCTTTGGAAAAAATTAAATAGCTGCTGGAAGTGGTGTTGGTGGGTGGCTAGTAGGTGCCAATCTTCCCTCTGCCCAAAAATCAATGGCAATGCCCCAGCGCAATGACGGGGACACTGTGCTGCAGGAGATGCCGTCCTTCGGATGAGACATATAACAGAGGTCCTGACTCACCGTGGTCATTACAGACACTTATCGCTAAGAGTAGGGAGTTCCCCGGTGTCTTGACTAAATTCTCAACCTGACTCATTCAATCTTGGCCAAGCCATAATAGCCGTAATATTAACAACTTTTCCCCTGAAACATGGACTGCACCTTAAAGGTTTTTAAAGATAGGAAAGCGACTGGCTGGCTGGCTGCCATACATGCCATACCTGCATGAACTCGTCAAGCTCAACCTGTCCATTCTTGTTTAAATCCACCTCATTGAGGATCTCGTGGAGTGCATCCTCATCAATCCGCATGCTGAGTTTCTATGGAAAAAGCAAAACTCATATTGAATGGGCAAATCTTAACGTTTCATGCTTCATGTTAAAATGAAGTGATCAACTTCCCCTGCATTTTGCTATTTGAAGTGTGTACATTTGAATTGATTTAAACATGCTACTTGACTATGTTATATTTTAGGCATGAGAATGAGAGAGGAAAAGCAGTTTGCTATTACACACTAACCAAAAGTGTATTGTTAAGGTATGGCTGTGTTAGCTTACCTCCAAGACCTGCTGCACATCCACTATGGTGATGAAGCCTTTGCTCTCCTTATCAAAGCGGTAGAAACGCTTCTTATACCTGTCAATCACAAGGCACAGGAGGCACACAGGTGAATACGTGGGCACATATGTGTAGGGAGAAAAAAAGAGAGAAAGAGACAAAGTGTGTGTGTGTGTGTGTGTGTTTGTGTGTGTGTGTGTGAAAGAGAGAGAAAAACAGTGAGAGACAAAGTGTGTGTGTGTGTGTGTGTGAGAGAGAGAGAGTGAGAGACAAAGTGTGTGTGTGTGTGTGTGTGTGTGAGTGTGTGTGTGTGTGTGTGTGTGTGTGTGTGTGTGTGTGTGAGTGTTTGCGTGAGTGAGGGTGAGTGTGTGTATGAATGTGAGACAGAGAGAGAGAGATAGAGAGAGAGAGGAGAGAGAGAGAGGTATAAGTAGAAGGTATGTGAAACAACAAGAACGGCAATAAGGCACAATGCTGTAAGAACAAATCCCCTAAACCAACCATATTTGCCTGTACATATTCACATTGTTTTTAGTTGCCCAGACTACTGTAATGTGTGGCATGTGTAGGGGCTTAAGTGTGGGCGCTTTGGATGTCTGGGACGGAAAATTACTGAGCATTTGTGAGGGAATAATAAATAGCATTATTCTTCAGAGAACATAATCATCATATGCAGTCAATCAGGGGCACAAAATCAGTCCTCCAGTCTTTCTCCCTTCCCCCCACCCCAACGCACACACACTCATACACACACACACACAAAACCCAACACACACACACACACACACCCACACACACACACACACACACACACACACACACACACACACACACACGTGCATACACATACACGTTCACACACACACACACACACACACACACACACACACACACACACACACACACACAGACGTGCATACACATACACACACACACACACACACACACACATACACACACATACACACGCACGCACACACAGACACAGACAAACATGTGGGCTTGTACCTGTTGACCTCCTGCTCGTTGAGACAGATCTCGGAGGTCTTGGTCAGCTGTTCTGAGCGGGACTTGTAGCCCATCTCATGATACAGGAACTCCTTCGCTGCCTCCATCTCCTCCTGCACACACAGGAGTACAGCGCAGGAGCATTCAGTGGCCGTGCTAGTAGCAGCCTCTACACACACATCTAGAATCACTCCACATTACAGCTCTTTAGGCATAAGCACTAAAAGTTGCTATATGGAGGTGTTGTTTTGTTTAAAACGTTAAAAAAATGACCTAAGAATATACACAGAATGTTAAGAAACAACCGTTTTGATGTAAAATCAAAAACTCCTGTGCTCTAAACTGTTTAGATATAGTCACGGAAGCCGGGCCTGCTCTCTCGTAATACCACTTTAAGCCACCTATGGCCCTGTATCTACTACTATGAAAAGCTTATGGAAGAGTGCTGTGAGGTTGCAGAGTTCCACATTTACCTTTAAAATCATATATGATTGATCAGAACAACAGTTTTGTTGATGGGATTTAAATCAAAGTATTTGTGATGGTGTCTTTTGTATAGGGAAGGGCCAGGGAGCACTACGACTGGTGGCTATGTGACAGCAGTCAACCTCATTACTGTCTGTGTATTACTGTAACACACCTAGCATAGAAACTAAGCACTAATGACTAATAGCACTGATCCACATCTGTTTGAAGAAAGTTCTCATCAAATGCCATGCATTCCAGCACACTAACTTTCCCACATTGAGTTAAAGGAAGAAAAAGTGGCCAGGGACACGAATGGTATCTGATCTGCTTTTAAATGGTTTGTTGTCATATCACACACAAAGAGGCGGAGGTGAACTTGGCTGCTTGTCTCTCTCATGCCTGTCACAGGCTGAACTGTTTCCAGTCATTCACCCTCACTTACGCCCTCTCACTCACTGAACTGTGCCTCTGAGTTGCTCTCTCGTCTTTCTACCCAGACCTGGCGCGGTTCTGGCTGAAACTTGGGCCAGATCTGGCTGAGGTGTTTTCCATTCAGTGGCTACGTGAGCCAAAGGTGTTGAGTTCTTCAGGAGAGCTCATAATAATGGTGCAGTAGTTACACTGTAAGACGGGAGGGGTGGCTGAGTTGAGTTGGATCTACATGACACGCTACAGTATCCTCTGGAGAGCTACAGATACCCACTGCAGCCTACAGCCAAGTGACGTTCCGGTCTCTGAACTAAAAGAAATCATTTTAATTTTAAGGAGTCTTCAGGGACTTATGTAATGTATGTACTGTACATATGTATTGTATGTTATGTACTGTGCGTATGTGTCAGTTTATACCTCTCAACGTGGGGGTCCTTATTTACATGTTATAGTAATTAGTTTTAAAGCACATTGCATTAAAATGAGGGCATTCTTTTTATTACTGTAATATGTGCCTAGGAGAACAAAAGTAATGAACTGACTACCTTTAGTAGTGTCCCTATCATCATCCAGCAATGGAGCCGACTGATAGAGCCCTGCTGTTTGTGCTGTACCTGTTCCATGGCTTCAGGAGATGGTGTCATGTGAGAGGGGGCTACTGTAACAGAGGGACTTGACCCCTCGGGAACGATTTCAACACACAGGCACGTACACAAACAGCAGACCCAATCAGTCTGAGTGTGTGTGTGTGTGTGTGTGTGTGTGTGTGTGTGTGTGTGTGTGTTGAGGCATGGGTGTGTCCCCTCCCCTGTATTGTGTGACTCCGCTAAGAAAACTCCTCCTGAGAACTTGAATCCCCATCAAAGCCGAGCACAGGGAACCAGGCCTATTAATAGCATCACAGGAAATGGAGGGAGTAAAATGTACGTTCGGAGGAAAAGAATAATCTTTCTCTCCCTCTCTACCTGCCTCTCTCTCTTTCTCTCGCCCTCCCTCCCTTTGCGATTTTCAACGATTGGACACATGGAATACATTCAGTTTACTGAAAACAACCATGGGAGGGTGTGCTTTAATTGTTGTCTTTACGGCACCTCATCCATGTGGGCTATTTTTAATCATGAACAGGAACAATAGAGTGCTGGTGCATTTGAGCACAGAGAACATTTCAGGTCTTGGCTTGGCAGTCATTTAGGGTCACTGGCCTCCAGTATTGTGCCGATTCAGGTGAGGCCAACAGGCACATTGAATTGTGGCTTGAAATCAATCCAAACGCAAAGCTACTGCCAAGTATTGCGTACAGTGGCAGTCAACCCCTGTCTAGACTAAAATGACTTACTGACAGTAAGCATCACATATACTGATACCTGTTGGATTTATGACACATTGTAACTTGCCATACAATTACAGTAATATGTAAGACCTTGTCAGTCTGCCATGGGATAGTATTCAAATAAGAGTATGTGTAGCGTGGCACACAGTTAAGAAACAGGGCTTAGGAAGACGGGGAATGACCTTGGAGGGTTGCATGAGAGAACTTAGTGAGGTTTGTCCTAACCGAGGTCACAAAAATCCCCCGACACTCAACGCAAAGAGTAGCGTGTTCCCGGTGTCCTGGCTAAATTGGTAACTTGGCTCATTCCATCTGGACACCTAATTGGTTGATTGATTCCCTCAGCACAAAATGGCTGCCATGCATCACCCAGGTCAGTTGGGTGCTACACATTCATGATGGTTGTAGTGAGGTTCCCCCCTCACTGTAAAAAGTGCTTTGGGTAACTAAATTAATTTTAAATGAAACATGTTGTTGTTGTTATTTGTCACCTGACTCCTCTCCTCGCTCCAGCCCAGCTCCTTGGCCATGATCTCCACGATGCGGGGCAGCGCCTCGTCAGCCGCCTGCACGTTGAGGAAGCCCAGCCGCGTGCGTCTTGCGATCACGTCGATGGCCGTGCACGCGTACTCCTTTATGGCGTACAGAACCTGTGGCCCAGCGTGAGACAGAGCAGATGGCTTTGATATAAAGGAGAATTCCGTTGTGATATTGACCTAAAGTGTGTTGAAACATGATACCGAGTGTGAACGTACCTGAGTACGTATTCTGAGTGCAGAGGACAAGCCGAGGTGAGCTATGAGACATACGTTTACACTCGGTATCATGTTTCAACACACTTTAGGTCAAAATCACACCGGAATTATCCTTTAAAGCACTCAGAGGAAAGTGTTTGCATCACACTCACTGTGTACACAGAAAACACACACTCAAGTTGTCCTCCAAGTCACTATCTGTGCTTAGTTGATTTCAACTTGAGGTCTCTTCTCGATGTTTCTCAGACTGCTCAATTTACACAATTGGTCCTAACTCAAAATAAGGGACAAAGTGTAAAGTCTAACTAAAGTTAATTCAATAACTAGACAAAATCTATTTGCTAATTTAATGCCATGAGCAAGATCCTAAGCATTAACCTCGGTGGGTCAGCTCAAAACTTCCACATGCAATGCAATAGCTTTAGTTTATGCATGAAACACTTTGCTCACTGACTTAGCACTTTGCCCCACATTTAAATTTGTCAGTGGAACATGTGCTTATAGCTCTTGAATTCTTTATCTAGAGTATAATAGTCTACTTGAGTACAAGGATGATAAACAAAGCCAATAATGTTGAATGTTTAGGCAAAGCCTCACCTCACTCTCGATGTAGGGGAACTCGGAGACCAGGCGTTTTCCAACGATGGGCCACCTCTTCCCTGTCACCTGCGCCATCTTGGCCACATCGAAAGACTTGCCTCCGTAGGTCGCTGCCAGGTGCTGAGCAACCTGCGAGATGAGATGAAAATAGACAGAGCTGGTACACACTGAGTATCTATCAGCAAGCAACTTACTGAGAACCGAGAAAAAGTCAATTAGATGAACCAAAGTCTTCATGACTTAGTTGCATTGTCTGGTTATCAAAAAACTCCTCCATGAAAGCACTATATTAGTTATTTTATGGTTAATGTTTTACTACTATTTTATTACCACAATCATGTCAGTGTGGAAATGATGGAAGCATGAATGGAAGCGATGCATGCGGGCAAGAGATTCCACTGATATGTGTGACAAACCGGGCTGTCTTAAGACCCACACACAACCTAACGAAAGCTCCATTCACCACTGCTGTTTAATGTGTCAATAAGGATCACTCCATCGAGTTGCACCTTCAAGAGGTTTTGAATGAGTTCAGGTAAAGTCAAGTGGACACATATTGCTCAACCATTCAAAATATAGATTTCAAACCATGGTCTTTGCCATGGTCCTAGACTAGAAAGCTGTGTAGCTATGAAAAGCTACAAACATTAAATACTACAAATAAATAAACTAATAATATGAAATAAAATTGAGAGGCCATCTTTCAGAACTCAGTATGACATTTATCAGCAGAACCAAATTGCATTCCGAGCAACACGGGTAACCTACAGCACACTCAAAATCTAGCGTCTATGATGGCTACAGAGTCCATCTAGCTGCCTGCCTGCTCTGTCCAGTTCGTCTTGCAAATGCCACGTGTTCCACAGCAGTCACTCCCCCTGCCCGGGAGAGGCAGGCAGGTAGGGGGATCACCAGGTGACACCTCATTAGGAGACTCCGCAAAACAAACAGATCTGCCTCCCTCTCTTCATCCCTTTATTCTTTCTTTCTTTCTTTCTTTCTTTCTTTCTTTCTCTTCCTCTCTCTCCCTTTATCTAGGTCTTCTTTTTCTTCACTATCTCCTTCCCTTTCTTGCACTTGCGCTTCCCCTTTGCTGTATCTCTCATTCTCTCTAGGTCTCTTTCATCTTTTCTTTCTCTCTCTCTCTCTCTCTCTTCTCTCTCCCATCCTTTCTTCCCCTCTCTCCCTTTCACTCCCGTTTTCGCTCCCCCTTTCCCTTTTATGTCTCTCGCCAAAAAGGTCAAGTGCTGTCAGAAATATCTGCATGCTGACCTTTTTAAATATGCTGGCAAACAGCGGCGGCGTGGCGGGGAACGTCCACGCCCAGCACACCCCCACGCACACCGCTCACCTCCACCCCTCCGACCCACTCTAACGAGGGCTCGCCACTCTGACTCCCCTCTGGCCGCGAGGGGATGCTGCCTGTCCACCTCAGGCGGAGCCAGGCCAATCCCAACCGTTCGATAAATAGTGCCCCGGCGCTAGCTGACCGGGAGGTGCGGGGAGTGAGTTTGTGAAGCGTTTGTCTTGCGCGTTGCTTTTTGGTTGTGGTAAGAGATGGACTCACTCCGGAAGATCCCTGACATGTGTGTGTGTGTGTGTGTGTGTGTATGTGTGTGTGTGTGTATGTGTGTGTATGTGTGTGTGTGTGTTTGTATGTGTGTGTATGTGTGTGTGTGTGTGTGTATGTGTGTGTGTGTGTGTTTGGCAGACAGTGTAGATGTGACTGGGATTACTGTGTGTGCACTAGTTTGCACTGACGGTCTCACTGTGCGTACTGTATGTGTGCGTGTTCATACGGACAGCTTTCCTGAGGTTGAATCATTTCTCAAGTTCAATTACCAAACCCACGGACCTCGCAGACATCTCTACCCCCTCTGTTCCACACGGTGTCAGAAGTGGGACTATGCCCTGAGGTCACTGAGGCATGGCAGATGTGCAGCGCCATATGTGTGTGTGTGTGTGGGGGGGGGGGGGGGGTTGCGCAGCGCTGTGTGTGGGCCACCCTGTGATGGGTGAAGCGCAGGGTGGGCATGCGTGAGGGATGCCACAGGGTACAAAAGACGCCAGCGTGCCAGGAATGCCCAGGGATCACTGTGTATGGCTAAAAACAAATGAGCTTTCGCTGCCATATAAGGGCTTCTACATACTCGACGCACCCGACCGGTAGCGCGACAACGTGACGTCAAAATGACGTAGACCTTGCTGGCGCGCCAGGATTTAACCCAGGTAGCGCGAGGTAGCGCACCACTCATTTTTTTTCAGACGAGCGCGACAAAGCGGAAACAGGAAGATAGACTAGTTCGAGGGCAAGCGAGAGTTGCATTGTTTTGTTATAGTCGTGAATTTTTAATAATTTGCTGGATAAGTTAACAAAGTTACCAGCGAGAGTTGCAACACATGGATTTAAGAGGAAAGAATAGAAACGATTTATTTTCAAACAAAGGATATCTATTAAGGCCTGAACAAAATCTCTTTCCACTTCAGGAAATAACACAAACTCAGCCAGCTGCTAACTAGCTAGCCAGCTAACTAAACTGTTTAAATTATTAAAATTTCCCTCGGGATGACTAAAGTATCTATCTATATATCCATCTATCTATCTATCTATCTATCTATCTATCTATCTATCTATCTATCTACCTGTGCACACACCTTGGAAACTAGATGATAATGATGATGGTAGTTGTGAATAGTAGCAACCAAAGTCTGAAGTACCATCACAGAGGCTAGCTACTAGTGTTTCTTACTGCAGCTTCTTCTGCTGTGTAACGTAGTTAGCGTTAATATTTTCACAACAGCGACACCTCTGTTCAGGAGAATATTGCAACTAGTGTCGCGACCACCACGCGCGACGTGACGTCACATTGTCGCGCTACAGGTCGGGTGCGTCGAGTATGTGGGATGTTTAACAGAGCTTTGCTGATTTGTGACCATAGGAGTCTCTCTCTCTCTCTCTCTCTCTCTCTCTCTGTCTCTCTCTCTCTCTCCTCTAACTCCGTCATTACTAGATTTTACAGAACTCAGAAGCCAGAGATGAGTTAAACAAGTCTTGAATCTTCCCAAAAGATGACATGGGAAAACTACAGTGTTGCTTTAAAAAAATATTGACCATTGTCAGGTAGAGGAGCCCACCTCGTTCTCCAGGCCGTAGTCCTGCACCAGGCGGATGTAGAGGGTGGGGGTCCAGTCCTTGCCCCCCTCCAGGGTCAGTCCCATGGTTCTGCTAGGTCCGGCCGTTAAGCCGAGGGTCTTCACTGCAGTATCCAATGTCTCTTCGGCCATGGAGCGGTACGTAGTCCACTTACCACCTGCGGACAGACGACCACAACTGAACACTAAAACACCCATTGCTTCTGAGCCATTTCAAAGAATGGAGACATTAGATCAGGCTCCTCAGATACTGGTTTTGGTGTGGTATTAGTGTCATATTAAACATGCATTTGAACAATTGCATCAAAATATAATGCAATTGTAAACTGACTAGGGATGTCACTTTTGTGAAAAATTTTTTCGATTTTTGAGACATAAGTGTTCATTGAATTGATTGTAAAATCGATTTTTCATGTCTACAGACGTTTCCATTTTCAACGGCAAATATAGGTCTAGGCCAATTCACAAACAACTAACAGGCATTAGGACGAACGTAAAGAGGGCACTTGTAGACGCAAGCCAGCAATATTTCTGATGATTTATTGGCGTGAAGTTTCGTGCCTGCAGGTACTGCTGCAGGTGTTGTGTGCCTTCCGGTTTTTCCCACCTACTGGTTTCCTTGCGCGTGCTCGTGTTTCTCACCACAGCTGCAAGAGTTGTCAAACAATCACAAACAAGTACTTGTTTTGATTTGAAGTCGCATTTCATATCTATCCCATGATCATTACACTACAACCACTCGTACAAAATACATGAAAAATAAAGGCTATAATTTTGCACACTTTATCATGGGCGGATTATGAACTTTCAGGCCCCTGGGCCCAGATGTATTAAGGGCCCCCCCACTTATTGTCGTATATGTGGGAGGGGGGGTTTGGGGGTCCTCCCCCAGAATTTTTTAAATTTGTTTGATGTGATTTCCTGTATTCTGGTGCATTTTGGGGATGGCCAATACTAAATTCAATCAGATTCATAGCCTACATCCTGATTTGTTGATATTGAGGCAATGATTCCATGCAAAGGCTTGGGCTTCAGGGCCCCCTGACCCCTTGGGCCCCTGGGCCTGGGCCCAGTAGGCCCGTGCAGTAATCCATCCCTGCACTTTATAGCATTAAAATGGATTCGAACCTGCAATAAATACGCACACCTATGAACCAGACCGACCGATCTCTTTGAGCCACTCCAATTCGCTGAAAACCGTCATCAAATCACCTATTAATTAACCACGCAAGCAACATTTTGTCGTGCATTAGGTGACACAAATGGTATTGCCTTTATAACTCCTTGTCTGAGCGACTTCCAGGCCTATGGTTTTGAAAAGTCAAATGTTCCCTGACAAAGACATTCATAAGAATGTTTATTGACTTGAAAAATACGCAATTTTTTTGCAAACTCCCTTCATTCAACCGCTTTGTTCTTCTCCATAGTTTGATATACCAAAAACCCGAAGTAGGCCTACTTCCACATCGAACTCTTCAAGTTATTAGGGCCTATCACTCGTCCCTCATGTCGCACAGGTTGATCGCGTTGTCCTCCATTTTTTGGCAAAACACGAGCAGCACAGCAGCTGATTGAAACAGCTGTTTCCGGTGCGTAAAATTGGTGGGAATTTTCTTTTTAGCTTTTGCAATGCTTACTGCACTTCGGAATTCTTTTATATTCTTATATTGTTGTTTGTGAATTTTGTTACATCTATCCTTTTTATTTGTTTAATTTGTTTAAAATTAATAGTGTATATTTGGTTAAAATCGATTCCCTATTTTAGTTTTCGAAACTTGTGTTGTTTGGTCCAATCGATTGTGCAATCGATTTTCGAACGTAAAGTGACAGCCCTAAAACTGACATACTGTACTGTAGCTGTAAGGAGCTAAAGCTGTGAATCCTAGCTGTAAGTCTTTGAATGTGTGTCTCTTTATTAACATTAAAGCTTGTGCTATGATCCTGCATGCTCTTACAGTAGTCACGCATGTGATATTGATTCCTATTCATGTTATATGAACATATTAGAAAATGGCTAAATAAAAAGTGAGAAGACTGACCAGCAATGGTGACCAGTCCACTGTCACTGATGTTGACAATGTGGTTGCGGCAGATCGACTGGGTATCCTGGGAGTTGGGGTCTGTGACCAGCGGTCTGATACCACTCCAGGCTGCTAAGACATCCCCCCTCCTCACTGAGGACCAGAGAAGGACACACACACACACACACACACACACACACAAATATACACACACAGCCATGAGCGACAAATCAACAGACAATGGGAGGTCAAACATTCATTTCAAGAACTCTTGAGTGTTTCCAACAATGAATTAAGGTTTCACTGACTTCACAGAATAACACCCACAATCTCATAGAGACATTTTAACCAAATTCACCACCATGTGTTGTGTTAATAGTTACACAGCTGTTCTCTCATGTGTGACTAAAAAGTGCGCTCATTGTCAAAGGAAAAAATATTCATCTGCTTCCCAGCACAGCTGTTGTTGATTGTAGTTTATACAAATGCAGCACTACTGATTAGTAAAAACCATACCATTAACACATAACACTGTATTCTTTATTTTCTCTCTTCTACTGGAACATGGACTAATATAATGTGACACAATCCAATCCACACTAAGCTGTTCAACTGTAATGGAGATGAACGACCAGACTGAATAAAGACTGATAGCTGATAGACTCAGCTAATAGCTCATGGCCTGGTCCAATGCGTTGAGCTTTTTCCTGCTTCAGTATCATGAAAACACATACCGTGCCAGTGAATCACAACCTGCGCAATTTAAAACGTGCAAAGTGCAATTTGACACTGTTGTCTTTTGTCATGGTGGGGAAACCTGTATCTGTCATCAAATGCTCCTGTCTCCTAAACATACAGTACTACTTGTGCAGAGTGAAGCTACTCTAAAGTCCCAGGGAAGAAGAACTGGCGCCAACAATGCCAGAGTTAGAAATCCAGTCTCTCAACTCTGGGTTCAAGCACATCAGCCACAGTGGCGCAAGGAAACTCCTGGTGTGGCGGAGTTCGGCTCTCGGCGCTTGGGACATCCCTGGCATTAATTATTCACTGCCAAGTTGCTAATCGATCTCAGAAATGAAATAATAAAAGAAATAAAATAACAATCCCACGTTAACACACAGGTTTGATATTTCTGAGAGTCGGGGGGAAACAGACACAGACGTCTCATTACCAAAGGGCATTTGTGAAACATTTATGACAAGCTGGAAGGGGCCAGGAGTCTTGTACTCGTTGGGAAAGATCAGAGCGGGCGTCCAGGGAACAGGTTACAGTGGAGACTCCGAGTCTGTCAGAGCCGGTGGCGGCAGCAGCAGTGACTCAGGAGGTAGACCAGTCGTTCCACAACTGGAAGGGGAAGTGTCCTCCAACGGGACACTGAGCTCCAAACCTTTGCAAGGCAGCCTCTGCCATCGGTGTGTGAGCGAATGGATGAATGTGAGGAATGAAACTGTGAAGCACTTTGACTGTTCAGAGGAGTAGAGAAGCGCTACACTGGACGAGAGTCATCGTCCTCCGATCTCAAGGCTGACTGCACCGAACATGCTGTTTTAGCCGGTAAATGAGCAGCGGTGAACAGAAATCGGTTGTGACAGATTCTTTCTGCCCTCTTGCATTTTCATTTTTACTGTCCTTCTTGCCCCTGTCTCGTGTCTGTTCTACCCACTGCGGGGTAAATGACACACTCCCCCCCCCCTCATGACACACACACACACACACACACACACACACACACACACACACACACACACACACACACAAACATATGAAAACAGGGACATGCACACTCATAGAGACATGGACACACACACACACATCACACACACACAGAGTAAGATATATCGCCCTGATCCACTGCCTTGTGCACTGTATCCATCAGTGTGGACACCTCCAGTGATCCCCACACCATCCACCTCCAGAGGCAAGGTCTTCTACCCGTCATCTCTCTGTCTTCCCTCTCACTCCCTCTCTCCCTCGTTCCTTCACTCCTCCACTTCCTTCACACATCCACCTCTCCACTGGGGGTAACGTTACCCCCCGCGGGGATATAGCCCTCGTCGGGCCAAACAAGTGACCCCATTCCCCTCGATCTGTCACCAACCACCAGAATGGATGTCAACGCTGTGCATTGTGGGTCTGGTTGGCTCATACAACACCCTGCTCACCCACTGACTGTCTCCTCTCACACGCAACAAGCGGCAGGCAAGTCACTGACTAAAGGGGAGTGGATGACTCATTTTAATGTGTCATGCAAGGAGGTGAGAACACACACAGAGAACTACAGAGAACCTTTTAAGTTGCCAAGGAGCAAGGCACTGGATAAGAAAAGGCTTTAAAGGACTAGATGTCTTTCATTGACAAAAAAAAGGACAAAAGCAAGACGTCATACGTGTATTTGCCATTGAATTAACAATAAAGTTAATATAAAAGCATTAGCGTGCTCTGGGGGGGGGGGGGGGGGATCAATACATTCTGGATTCAGCTCACACACATTAACTGTTTTTAGACATGTCCTCCTCACTATATGCAGATCTTTGTCAAACCGATGTCCGACCCTGCGAGTGATTCAGTTATGATGCTTACATGCGGACATTATAAGCAGCTATATACTCTCGCTCTCTTTCATACACACATATATCATACACACATATATACACACAGACACACATACTCAGGGGCACACATACACACACACAAAGTGGAATCACAGTATGAACATGCATGCAAGCAAATGCACACACACACACACACACACACACAAAGTGGATTTACAGCATTCACATGCATGTACACAATTGCACACACACACACGCACGCACACACACACACACACACACACACACACACACATACACACACACACACACACACACACACAGAAAGCATACCTAGTGTCTCCCTACTCCCTGACAGGCTGCCCTGCCTGCCTATCTGTCTGTCTGTCTGTCTGTAGGCTTCTGTGTGTTCACCAAAGGAGACTAAGACCAACGAGGAGTCACACAGTCCACCGCCACCAACAAACACTCTCCATACAACACAATATAAGATTATTGACACATACTTCCATTAAGGTCTAAAAGAGTTAATCAATCTTTATGGGCCTTTATAAGAGTCAGACAGGGCACATAAATGATATTTAAGTGACAGTTATAATGGAGACACTAAATTGAAGGCAATAAAAAGTTAGTAAGAGTGAGGGCTGAAACAAAGACTGGTACCTATTTGCTAGGTATCTGGGGATATCCCTTAAGTGTGATTCATACAGTAGTACTGCACAGCAGCAGCAGCAGTAGTAGTAGTAGTAGTAGTAATAGATTGGTGGTTGAACAGCAGCAAATGGAGAAGAATTACCAATAGTGTCATCCAAATAAAACCTCTTTTGAACTATGTGTATTCTGATAAATAAATGCACTGTGTAGTCCATAAGTATGTTTGCATTCTTGCATATGGATTTAAATTGAAAACAAAACAATGAAAAGTTCCAATTTCCACTTTTAAGTCAATGCATTTCAGCCATGTACAGCATTGAAACCCATATATGCATATTATGCATCAAACAAGCATGTCCTTGTCCAAACACATGGACTACACTGCATATTTATAAACAGTGTGTATATTCTGTGTGTATTAAGTGTAAACCAATGTAAACATATGTTGCCCTTCTAAGCCTCACAAGACTTAAGACATCAGGGACAGAAGATCAGCATCTTCCAAGCTGACAGGACTGCTAAATGGGGGATTTGTTGAGTTCAAGTGGATCTGGATTAATATTTTTTTTTTTTTAAAACATAAAAGAAAATACCTCCTACCAACATCAGTTTATATAATCGTTTTTATCTTTAACACTACACACCTTCCACGTCGGCGCTGAGGTAGTTGCGGACCTCGTTCAGGATGAAGTTGATGTCTTCCTCCCTGGGAATGGGGTGGGCGGTGACGTCAGTGGGTGTGTCAGTTGTCCCGGCGATGGTCATCTTCTCCCAAGGCAGGAAGAAGATGACCCGTCCGTCACTGGTGGCTGGGTCCAGCAGCCCCATGTTGTCTGGGCTGTATCACAGTAAAGCAAGAATTCACAGAACATGAAAACAAAGTCTCTCCTTATCGACTCTCATGACAGAGCATTTGGATGTCAGTATGAAACTACTGAAGACTCAGTCAAACATCTTTGTGAAGACTTTGTTTTCACAAAGATTTTGCAACAACAACAACAATGTACACTGGCACACGTTAAAGTCTATCAAATCAACCAGTGCTCCCATACATCATAAACACATAAGACTGACATTCTGCAATTTATTAACTACATACTAAGCTGTATGCAAAAAGATAGCTGCATCAATAAAAGGCAAATAATATTTTGCATATCCTGGAAAAACTTGATTCAAAGTCATATTGAAGTTTCACTGAACTTTGACCCTTTGGGAGCTGTAAAAGAGACAGTAACATGCAAGGAAAAAGAAGTGAGCAAAAGAGTAGGCAGAGAAAGGACGAGACAGGTCACCTGTAGTAGCCGGGGATGACTATGTGGACGCCAGCACTGGGCTGGCAGATATTGGCTGTCTTCTGGTTGTCCATCTTCCGCAGTGAGTCTGTGAAGGGACCGGTGGCGTTGATGACGCATTTGGCCCTCACATCAAACTCCTGGCCTGTGAAGACGCAATGGAGGTCATATAGGTGCTGCTGCTTCTGATTGAGTCTGATTGATAGGACACAATACGATACCATACCATACTATACCATACCATACCCTACCATACCATACCATATGATACCATACCATACCATATCATACCATACCATACGGTATCAATATGATATAATACAATACGATACGATACGATACGATACGATACGATACAGATGCACATATAAACATATTCCTGACTTTATTTTTACAAGACTGAATATATGTTCACACATATAACAATCCCATAACTTACAACAAATCACATAAAGTGTCGTGAATTAAGATTGCACTGGTTCAGTTTAGTTGCTTCAAACAAAACCAACTAAACTGTTGCATATGCAACACATGACCACAAATTGTCAAAATGAACGTCACTGAAGGTAATCCACTATATTTTGTTGACAGAACACTACAAGCTCTCGTTTCCCACTTCAACTTCAGTGATCCTCAGTTAAACACAGCCACAGGAGCTTCATGTGAGGACGTCAGTCAAATTAGATCAATCTGAGTCCTAAAGTCTAGCTTTAACACCACATTCCTGTCTAATCATCATTTCAGTTTCCTTTTTCTAGTTTCACTTAGCTTTATTATCATGGTGTGTGTGTGTATGCTTCTCTGTGTGCGTTTATACATATTTTGCATATGTGTGTGTGAGGTACCTGTGATGACATCTTTGCAGCGAGCTCCACACACTCTCTCTTTGCCCGTCTGTGCGTCTGTGGTCTTAAGGAGCCGCACCACCTCTGTGTAGTTGCCGATGGCGGCCCCATGTCTGGCGGCGGACAAAGCGATGGCCAGGTTCATACGTGCGTCATTGTGCTGACCTGAGAATAGGGGAACAAGGGGGGGTGGCGTCAGAACAAGGGAACCACCCCAGGCACAGCACCCTCTACACACACACACACACCCACACACACACACACACACACACACACACACACACACACCCCACCCCCCCCCCCCCCCCCACACACACACACACACACACACACACCCACACACCCCCCCCCCCCCCCCCCCCCACACACACACACCCACACACACATACACACACACACACACACACACACACACACACCCACACACACACACACAGAGACTCTCCACTGTGTCGGAAGCGATCTATCACACATGTCCCTGTCACTTCAGATCAGCTTATATATGAGACACAAGGAAAAAACATTAATGCTCACACACACGCTCTCTTTCTCTCCCTTAGTGCTTCACTGGCATACATACAAACACACACTTCTGAGCACTGCTGTACACACACACACACATGTGCTTACATGCAAACACTGTGCCAACCTGACAGTCACAGTGCCCATATTTACTAATAACTACAAACACACACACACACACACACTCGTACCCACATGCCCATGCAGAAACACCCCTATTGTCTCTTGTCAGCACTAGAGAGGGTTGAAAAAAAGTAAACAGATATTTTCCTAATACCATCTCTCCTACAAAAAGGCTGTATGATATGCATGTGGTTGGTGTGTGTGTGTGCATGTGTGTGTGTGTGTGTATCTGTCTTTGTGTGTGTGTGTGTGTGTGTGTGTGTGTGCGTCTCTTAGACAGACAACCACGGGACACAGTAACTAAAACAGCCATAGCTAAATCTAGTCACAGCTCAAGGCAATAAAGACTGGTACCTATTTGCTAGGTATCTGGGGATATCCCTTAAGTGTGATTCATACAGTGGTACTGCACAGCAGCAGCAGCAGTAGTAGTAGTAGTAGTAGTAATAGATTGGTGGTTGAACAGCAGCAAATGGAGAAGAATGACCAATAGTGTCATCCAAATAAAACCTCTTTTGAACTTTGTGTATTCTGATAAATAAATGCACTCTGTAGTCCATAAGTATGTTTGGATTCTTGCATATGGATTTAAATTGAAAATAAAACAATGAAAATGTCATGAGCTCTCTCTCTGCCTGGTAACACACGCTGATTGAAGTCTGATGACCTCCACCTGTTCCTGCTCTGCTCTGCCTCACCCTCGTTACCTACCAGCTGCACTGCATTCACCACTCATCATGCCCTGTATATAAAGCCTTGCTTTTCAGTCCACACTTGTCAGATCGTCTGCAACCAGCACCAGTTACCTGCCTGTTTTGGAAAACGCCTCTGACTCTTTGCCTGTGATCCCGGACCCGCTCGACTACTTCTGTGTTCTCCAGCCCCGGTAATCTTGACCTGCCTTCCGTCCCTCTTCTACGAATACCGCCTAGTCCTTGACTGTACTGCTGCTTCGTTTCAATTGCTGTTGTGTGTGTGTTTCCCCCAGGACTTCCCGGATCACCCAGCTCCTGCCATCGCTGTTCGGCTACTGGGGGAACACACACACGCAGACTCTTGGAACTCCTGTACCCCCCCCCGGAACCCCTGAAACCCCCTTAACCCCCTACCCTTAAATAAACTTTTGAACGTGACGCTTTTGTGGTCCTCGTCCTGTTTGGTGTCTGACAGAAAAGCTCCAATTTCCACTTTTAAGTTAATGCATTTCAGCCATGTACAGCATTGAAAACCATATATGCATATTATGCATCAAACAAGCATGTCCTTGTCCAAACACATGGACTACACTGCATATGTATAAACAGTGTGTATATCCTGTGTGTATTAAGTGTAAACCAATGTTAACATATGTTGCCCTTCTAAGCCTCACAACTTACACACACTCGTACCCACATGCCCATGCAGAAACACCCCTATTGTCCCTTGTCAGCACTAGAGAGGATTAAAAAAAAGTAAACAGATATTTTCCTAATACCATCTCTCCTACAAAAAGGCTGTATGATATGCATGTGGTTGGTGTGTGTGTGTGCATGTGTGAGTGGGTCTGACTTTGTGTGTGTGTGTGTGTCTGTCTGTCTGTGTGTGTGTGTGTGTGTGTGTGTGTGTGTGCATCTCTTAGACAGACAACCACAGGGCACAGTAACTCACACAGCCGTAGCTAAATCTAGCCGCAGCTCAAGGCAATACAAGCTTATGGGAAAGAAAAGACAGAGCGAGAGAGTGGGGTGGGGAGGGGGGCAAATTTAAAGGGCAAATATTGGAATGAATTATGGGTAGATCGGTGGGCAGGGAGAGGCTGCATACTGTGCATGGTCATATGAACCCCAGGTAGCCACGGGAGAAACAGCCCAAAGCTCTTATGTGTGTGCGCAGGGCAGAGAAATGTGCTGAACGGGCATTCCTCTATTTACAAAGCAGCACAGCCACAAGGCCTGGTCATTTACAAACACCAGCTCGACCAGTTGTAACAATGGCACAGAGAAAGGTAATGGAATCAGCATAATGGCTCAAAATGGCATGCAAAAATATGCCATTTTCATCTGATAATTTCCACTCATATGCGCCTCATCATTTAGGAGGACAAAGGAATGCAGAAATGTCAGCTCCTCAAAGCAGAGCTTGTCATCTAATAAAGACAAAATAGAATGATCTCAATTCCTTTATCCTCTTTATCTCTTTCTCTCTCTTACACACACACACACACACACACACACACACACACACACACCACACACACACACACACACACACAAACCTACTACTATGAACATACACATAAGTAACAGGTAACAGAAGCATGTGAGAGTGAAAATGAGAGAAACAGCTTTAGTCCATGTCCTTAAAAATAAAAATAAAACACTACATGCATACACACATATATCACATCATGATGGTGTATGTAAAGATTCTATGAATGAAACAACATGAAAACACCATCACAAATTTGGACTGCTTCAGCAGTATCGCACACTTCTTGACTCCAGCCGTGATTCAGATCATGTTTTAGATACACTACTGTCACGAAAAGCTACTGAAAACAAACATTGTTGATGTTTTTTTCAACAAAGCTTCCTTAGCTAGCTGTCCATACAGCTGCCCATGACAGCTATCTCAGTACCATCATTTCCCAAGCCGAGGTTTATATATTGATTTTGCAACATTCTTAAGCTATGAGGTTAATACATGTGGGCAGTTAATATGGTATTAATATGGTTTTGTTTTTTTTAACTGGCATAAAACACTGTCCTACACAATGCAGCTAATTCACAGGAAATTACTGCAACCTTCATTGACTAGGTTACAACTACAACTCTGTATGTGTGCTGCTTTACACATGCAAGAGACGAGGTGACCTCCTAGAGTGAGTAAACCTGTCTTCCTGACCAAGTCTATCGAGTCTGCTAGCGAGATTCCTTTTAGCAATTTCTGTTACTTCAACAAAAGTTAATAAACATAATTATACAAAAAAAAGAGAGAACTCCTTTTAGCAGTTTCAACTTAAAAGGGGATCTGTCTTAATTTCCTCTTCACCGCGTTTGCTTGTATTGCTTGGCTTCCTTACTGTAACTTCCTGGATTTCATGATGAAATTAGAGCATTGAGATGAGAATAGCTGAAGAAAGAAGGGAAGAAAGAAGGAGGGAAGGAAAGAAAGGAAGCAATAGAGCTGGAGGAGGACGGAGACAGTACCAATTGAGCTCGAAAGTCCACAAATAAATCTCGAGGGGAGATAGATGGTAAACAACAGTAACGACGTTGACCCCTTGTGTTCCCTTAATGTGATCCCAGTCTCTGACCCTGACAAACAAATTAGATCAGGTATGGTGGGCTGGGCACGGAGAGGTCAGAACTGCTGCGGAACATCTAGAGAAAAGCTCAGAGACGAGATAACGACAACGGAAAAGTACCCATAACATCCAATCGCTGTTTTGGAGAAAGAGAGAAGCCAACAAGGCAAAAATATCACAGTCTTTCTCATAGATTATGTCAAGGGTGCAGACTGCATAGCGACAACACCACAAAACAGGTCCTTATTCATGCATGACTGACTACAATCTGATTATTGGCCAGAGTGAATGCATATTGACACTGTGGCTAAAGCCAGATTTGACTAAATGAAAGAAACAAAAATGAAGCAGCACAAGACCAACAAAGACATCTGTGTGTGTGTGTGTGTGTGTGTGTGTGTGTGTGTGTGTGTGTGTGTGTGTGTGTATGTGTGTGTGTGAGTGTGTGTGTGTGCATGTGTGTGCGTCTAGCAGCAGCAGGAGGAGGAAGAGTACAGCGGCAGCAGTCAGACGGTCAGCAGAGCGGCTACTCGGCTCCAACTCCGACTCCAGCTCCCTCTCTGACTGACTGACTGACTGCGGCCGAGAAGGTCAGACGCTGAAATGTCACCGCCGTGATTGTCCCAGATTGAATAATTGGAGAGAAAAGCCGTCTGACAACCCCAGGGAGAGAGGTGGGGGGAGAGAGCAAGAGAGAGTGAGAGAGGGAGGGAGGGAGGGAAGGAGAGAGAGAGAGGGAGGGAGCGAGAGAGAGGGAGGGAGGGAAGGAGAGAGAGAGAGGGGAAAAGTGGGAAAGTGAGGGAGAGAGAAAGCGATGGTAGAGGAGGTGGAGTGGTAGATAGAAGGCAAAGGGGAGGGGAGGGGCAGATGAATATCATCTCTGGACCTGCTCATTATCATTGTTCCCTTTATCTCTCTCTCTCTCTCTCCTTTCCTTCTTCCCACACAGCAACTGTCACACCATCATTGGCGCTCACACCCCCTAGACCTAAACCATACATATCACCACAAGACGCTACTAGTCTCTTAAATACGGCAACACCGGCGCTGCTTCCAAACGCTCTCCCCCCTGCAGTACTGTCTATCTTGGATGACAGCTAGGCACACACAGAGGGAGTGGACAGGGCAGTCGACAGTGCCGCCGCTGCTCGAATGCCCGCTGTGCGCCTGACCACCAGCCCACCCTGCGAACCTGCGCTGTTCTTTTTCCGCCACCCCCCCTTGTTCCCATCCCCTTTCCCTGTTCCTCTGCTTTCAGGAAGAATTTCCGGGTGGCGGCGCCCAAACGCGTCCTGACAGCTTGGGCCTCCGAGGCGGCCTTTTCCGCGCGCTGGACAGGAGACCTTGAGTGAAGGGGAAACGCATGGCTCGCTCTCTCCACACTGGGGCTAACCAGTAGCATATGGTGGGTGTTCCCAGTGCCAGCCCAGGGCTCTGCGTGTGTGTATTTGTGTGTGTGTGTGTGTGTGTGGCAGGGGGGATGTGTTTTTGGCAGTGTGTATGCATGCGTGTGTGTGTGTGCGTGCGTGTGTGTGTGTATGTATGTGGGGTTCTCGAGCACAGATGTCGGCTCTCGACACTGGCGGTGGGTCTGGTGTGAGATGGCCGGTGGTAGTTTTCCATGTGAGATTATGGAGCAGAGTCCATGTTTGTTTGTTTGTTTTTTTCTAGGAGAGTTGCTATGCGGGTGTTGCTGTAGACTAGAGAGACTGGCTCTCATTAGGAGGCCAAACACAGAGAGAGAGAGAGAGAGAGAGAGAGAGAGACAGAGAGACAGAGAGAGAGAGAGAGAGAGAGACAGAGAGAGAGAGAGAGAGAGAGAGAGAGAGAGAGAGAGAGAGAGAGAGAGAGAGAGATGGGTCTCTGCATGAGCTGCCTCCTGTGTAGTAGTGTGCACTTTAAACATGCCATGGGCAACACTGAATCATGACAAAAAAAAAAAGGGGTGGGATTACCGACAATGAATGAAGTAAAGCATGCGCACACACACACCTTCAAGCACAGTGTCCAGTTATTAGTGTTACAGTAACTGTTTAGAGAACGTCAGAGTTGATCAGATCCCTCCATCAGAAACACACACCACATCCACACACTCACCATCGTAGTAGACGATGGCCCCGACCAGCTTGTCCTTCTTCAGCATGGGGAAGTACTCCAGGGCTTTGCTCTTGCTCAGCACATAGCTGCTCTTCAGGCACTTAGATCCAGCCACCATGTCATACATCTTTATCCCAGCCCAGTAGTATGGGAGCTGCCACCACCTACATACACAGATAGATAGACAGATAGATAGATAGATAGATAGATAGATAGATAGACAGATAGATAGATAGATAGACAGATAGATAGAGAGATAGATAAATAGATAGATAGATAGATAGATAGTAGATAGATAGATAGATAGATAGATATATATATAGGATAAGATAAGATAAGATAAGATAGATGAGGGTCTGGCTTAACTTATGCTCACTTGGAGCGGTAACAACTCAACAGCTACGTAACACTCTTCACAACTATGCAACAACGGTGCTGTTAACCACTCTATAATCCCCTTTCACATACTTGGCACCAACATGCACTTGTTATGGGAATAGAACGAGGACATATTTATCTGGATCACGTTTACACTTTGTATTCAAATGTGTCTCCAGGGTGTCCTCATAGACATCAGCAGCATTTGCAGAAGGAAAAAAAAACCACAATGTTTCCAAAGTTTCCACTAGTTTCAGATTGTTTAAACAAGGTAACATTAGTCTTTAAGAATCTATCTAATCTAAGACAGCAGGTCAATATCACAGACAACTGTTTGGGAAAATGAAGAAGCCAGGACTAGTCGCTGAACTGGTTCCTGTAACTTAGCTTGGAGAGGTATTAACAACATCAAGGTCAAAGTTCAATTATAGAACACAAAACACTGAAAGAGCTTTATACAGTTTTCAGACAACAGGCCTACCCTTGTTCAGAACATCCATCCATTCACTACCAAGTTTATGGTGGTTGCTATATATAGGGAAGTTAGACATGTAACGTAAGATATTAAAAACAGAAAAAGAGCTCATCATGTAGTCAGAAAAGAACACTATGTAGTCAGTGAATAAGTTGATGCTTTATTGAGAACAGTGTATTATGGATATAATAGTGGCTACTGCAAACTATACTTTGCTCTCAAAGTCCAATGCTAAAGTTTGGGTGAATTTCATTAGTTTAACCAGAGACCACTCTGTGACAGTGGGTTTGACAGTAGAGGAGGCAGTCTGTAATGAGACCCCACGTATTCTGTCTTCTCCCTTTTTAAATATCATTACAGAGAATAAATGCCACGGCTAATTAACAATGATGATGTGCCGACTGCTCACATCCACGTATACCTCCACGCTAACACGGAGAGGAGGAGGAGGAGGAGGAGGAGGAGGAGGAGGAGGAGAGGAAAGGAGGGAAGGGAAGGGTGAAGGGGTCTGAGAAGGCTACTGGTCCCCTAGGATCCCATCTAGACCCGGTGCCAATCAAAGACGCAGAGTGCTATTTAAATGATCTTTTTAATGCAGCGGGAGGAGCTGCCTTCTGACTTGTGGCATACACAGAGGTACACTTTGGAGCACACTGTGGCTCACCTATACAGAGATACTCTGTCACACATACACAGATGGCTGGGTACACCAACACACAACTACACACACAGACACACAAAACTGACCACACACACACGCACACACACACACACACACACACACACACACACACAGGCACATTATGCATATCCTTCCACAGTCAACTTAGTGGATGTATGTGTTACTGTCTTCTAGCAGTCATTGTCACCATGAAGTGCACGGTGCCACACACACACACACACACACACACACACAAACACACACACACACACATACATGTAAATATGCCTATGCTTACACCTCTCTGTCTAAATCTACCCCTCTACATGGCTTCCCCAGATGATCACGTGACACTCACTTGTAAACAGGGAGCATGATGGGTAGCGGAGCTGACAGGTGAGGGGCGATGTCCAGCAGATTCGACCGTTCCTCCAGGGCCTCTTTGACCATCATGTACTGCAGGGAGAATCACCATAACAAGACATGACACAACCAGCCATGATCTAATATCACACCTGCAGTGAAAACATGCACTGCTGCCATTAAACTAAAAACACTATTTTAGCACATGAGCCAGCATAGTGTAACTCAGTGGTTCTCAAACTGGGGGTCAGGAATATTAGAGGGGTCACCAAATGATTTGCAGTCTGCGTTCTAAGTTCCGCAACAATTGAAGGTTCTAAAATTCTATGTTGAATTCAATGAACCCAGATATTCTTTAGAACATTCATTTCTCAACATTCCCGTCACACCAGTGTGACGGTACTCCTTTAATTAAAGACATTTTTGTAAAGGTTTTTAGTCAAAGGCTGCCATTGACATAATGCCTTTGATGTTGATATAGCATACCTATGAGTAAAGACATTTTCCAATGCTTCCAATGCCCATCTCACAACATTTCGAAACCAAATTCCGCCGGTTAAGGGGGTTGCGAGACTTGGCCCATGTTTTTTGGGGGGTCGCCAGACATAAAGTTTAAGAACCACTGGTGCAACTGAGTGCGTGTGAAAAGATCAGTGTGCTGCAGAGTCAAATCCCCAGTGCCTATTCCACACAAAACACAACACGTTTCATATCCCTACACCTCATATTGTTTTGCACCATATAATAATAAAGAGAAACTACAGAACATCTCTGAATGGCTCCTCCCCCTAGACAGATACACACACACACACACACGCACACACATACAGTACACACCTCATGTGAGAAGAGGACATACAGAGGGTATGTGTTGGTGGTGAGTGTATATATGGCCATTGGGGAGGGGGGGGGAGGGGGGTTATGTGGGGGGAGGGAAGAGTTTACCTGCTCATAATCTAAATTCATGATGGCTTTCTGCAGATAGCGCACGCCACCATGGATCAGCTTAGTGCTCCTGCTGCTCGTGCCCGACGAGAAATCACTCCTCTCCACCAGCGCCGTCTTCAGATCTGACAGAGGACAGAGAGAGAGAGAGAGAGAGAGAGAGAGAGAGAGAGAGAGAGAGAGAGAGAGAGAGAGAGAGAGAGAAAGAGAGATGGGGGTGTGAAGAAAGGGAGAGATTGTAAGAAAGAAGAGAGTGAGAGACATGGAGAGAAAGTGGGGAGACAGCACAATTAAAGAGAAGTAAAATAATGAGGGATAGAAAGAAGCAAGGACCGAAGGGGATAGATAAAGAGATAGGGAGAAAAGAGAGGTAACATGGAAGTCATAAAAAGAAAAAACAACAGAAAGAAGGGAAGTGGGAGACAAGAAAGAGATGAGAGCAAGCAGACGAGTGGCAGTGATGGCATTTCAGCTCCTTCCCAACCCAAATATTTAGACTGCATCTGCTGTCAGCTCCAGCTCCAATCTACCTGCTCTGTAATATGCATGAGGTGAAATACCAGGCCATGCATACTGCTTCGGGGAAGGAGAGAACCCCTTTATTGTGTGTACCTGAACCAAGAGCCAAGAGCTTGGAGCCAAACACCTTTATGAGAGTGGAAGACCTGAGTGTTTTAAAGACCAATACAAGCCAATACAGCATTTGCTATGCTATTCCATATGCTATTCTGACTCTTAGCAGGATCAGTGTATGTATTTTTAATGACGTGAGATGAAAGAAAGGAACTGGGGTTCATTTGGAAATGTCACATTTTGGCAACTGCTGGAATGACAATCAAATATTTTTAAGTTTATAAAACTAGAGGGTAAATCTTATTTTTGTAATGCTTGTAGATTACTTGCGAGAGCAGGAGAAAGAGATAGAGATGGAGAGGGGAGAGAAAGAAAGATAGAGAGAAGAAGAGAAGGAGATAGAGAGATGGGTAAACTCACTGCGTGTGACAGCATCTAAGGCACAGCCTGCACCGGTGGCCCCTCCACCCACCACCAGGACGTCAAACTCGGGAGTGTCGCGGAGCTTGTTCAGCTGCTCCTGCCGCGTAGGGAGGGCATCCTGATACGGCACCTTCAGCTCACCCTGGGCCTCCACATACGCCAGCCGACTCTGAGTGAGTCCATTCACAAACACACACGCACACACCCACACAAACACACACATACATACACACATGCACGCACGCACAGACAAACATGTACACATGTGGCACACACACACACACACACACACACACACACACACACACACACACACACACACACACACACACATATATTAGTATTACACCCTATTATGATGATAATGATGATTATAAATAATGCATTACAACAGAAAGAAGGAATTCAGATGTATAAATTAAATGCCTATTTTTGTCTACTGAATTCCCCCTTATTTATTGAACATGATTTGATGAAAGGTGGGGAAAAAAAAGATGGAGTGACCTATCATTGGTTATAACTAAATTCCAAACTGTGATGTTAGTAAGTCATGCTGTAATAGTTATGATACCTGTGTAATCAACCACTACATTATAAGAAATGGCAGGATTATATTAAGGATCAATTTCATTCATCAGTCATTCATCATTGTCAAACAGAGACAATGAAAACCATAATCATGATCAGAATACACCTGTGCAATCTTTTTTATTATTTAATTCGATTAAAATTAAATGAAATTTTAATTTTGAACTGAGTGGATTACCCCGAAGCCTGTAGTAAGAAAGGAATTATTCCTTGTATTGCTCTTTTCAAGCCTTCCTACACAGAGTGAATTTTACCGAGAGGCTTATGTCAAACTTTACACCTGGAACAACCTCACAGGGCATGCAGAGGAACCAAATCAACTGGTCTGATGTTTCTCAGCACCCCCAGGAGAACCTCCCAAGGCAACCAGAACAAACTGCTTTGGCTGGTCTACCGCAGGGCACAACACGTTTTTCGTAAATGAAATATCCAGACGGAGGGCAATAGCAGAGCCTTGGGCATGTGTTGGCTACGCTGTCTGCAATGTGTGTGTGAGAGTGTGTGTGTAAGAGAGAGAGAGAGAGACAGACAGAGAGAGAGAAAGACAGAGAGAGAGAGAGAGCAAAAAAGCATTGCTGTGTGTGTGACAAAGAGAAAGAGAGAGAGGAAGGGAGAGAGAAAGAAAGAGAGAGACATCTTTGCTGTGCTAGCAAATGAATGCAAGAATGAATGGGAGTAAGTGATCAGATTGCACATTAACTCATGCTGCCCTCTCTATCGCACTAACAAAGACCCAAACTAACGCGACGAGAACACAATCAAATGACAGCGGCACGCCAACGAGTGGACGGAGCACGGGCCATGTGGAGGATTTTTTAGCCATAATGAAAACATTTTTTTCTTTCGGTCTGCCACAAATTTAGCATTCATCTCCCTAAATGATTACATCAATCTGCCGTGAAGTCAGGTTGGAGGCCATTTGACTTGCAAATCTCTCTGGAGCGGACTCAGACATTTGCAATTTGGACAGTAACGGCAAACAAGATGTCGTAATTAGTGTCTATTTCCGAGGACGCGCATATTTAAACTGTCTGCGGTCAATTAAGAGTCAGACTGGCCTGCAATCACGTTGAGTGTGCGAGAACGACGATGAGCCTCAATGTGAATGGATAATCGGCCACCACAGAGAAACTCAAGTTTCTGTGTCCTTGCCTAGAGGAATCACAGACACACACACTCACAGACACACACACACACACACACACTCATTTTAGAGTGTTCCAATATTCTCTATTAGCATCACAATGTCTCAGATTTTAGTTGGTAACATGCATGATTGGAGATTATTTTTTTCTCTAGGCTACTGTTGATTATTATTTCCCCCAAAACTTTCTCTTACCAATTTTGGCTTGTGAGGGGATGGATGATGAGAAAAATGATCCAAAGACACCAAAAACACAAGGCAAACAAATAAGATGACATTCAAAAACCTGCATATGCAAACAGTTGCTTTGCTGTGAAGAAAATGTTTAAAGTCAGTGACAGTCCATGTAAATTACACTCATTGACACACACAAAAAAAGTCAAAAGCAAAACCAACAAGTCAGGCCTGAAAACCGTATATTTGCCAAATTAGCGAGTGATGGAGTGATGAGTTTCCTAGGCAACCGCATCCTAGTGAGCATTATTTTTGCGCTCCCTGGAGTTCAGCTATGGACGCAGGCGCTGAGGATGAAGGCTAATGGATGAAATGGGCTTTGGGTGGATTTGAATACATGATGAAAATCAGGCTTCCTGTTGTCTTCTGAGCGTCTCCCCCCCATCCTCATCATTTGTCTCTGAAAGGCGTGTTGATTATCTTAATCTACTTGACCTTAAACTTATTTGAAGTAAAATCCAAACAAGAGGAGGCGTGCAAGTCCCCAGGGTCCTTACCTGCTTAAATACAAATAAAATTCGTAATGGGATGGTCTCCCTTATGTCGGGTGATAAGAGATCTCCTGTAATTGAGGATTAGTGTGATATCTATATATAACCTCATTCACTTAATTAAGCTCCTAGCTGACTTCTATGGCACAGTCAGTGCCATAGTCTAAGCATAAGCAGTCTGTTAGCTGAGGCCAGTGGGAGAGTCCTCTGTTCACTTGTTAATGTGCTTCATGGAATTTAGTATATGATGACAACGTTGACCTGTTATTTAGATATCCAGATATTTAAGAGTAATGGCCGTTGTAAAGCCTCCTCCTGGCTAAGATTTGAACTGTGACCTTTTCACGTTACTAGTGGAGCTTAAGATGTATTGTCACCTGCTTGAGTAGACAAAAAAAGTAAACCCTCTATCCCTAGCTAATATAATAACCTGACATGTGTCTACCAGAGGGTCAGGATTTGGAAGGTTAGCTTCAACCAGTTATCATCTAAGTTAATATCCACCATCTTTAAAAAAAATGGCGTCTGACAGGTGTTCAGTTCCAGTCACATTTTCACAAACAAGCCAGTTAGGTGCCTCATTATAGATGGTCACAAATGATGCCATCCATATGGATTGGCTGATCCTCCCAGCTTGTAAACTGCCAGCTTGAGCAAAATAAGCAATCAATGTCATTGTCGATGATTTTTGCTTTGGATCTACAGTTGACCAATCATGGCCTAAGTGTGCAAATTCAAACTGCAGTCCTCTATGACTATCATAAGGGTACTGAACCAATCTTGAATACTTGGGGGTGGGACAGACAAGCTAACTGACGTGACAACTGCAGCCTATAGCAAGCACGAGGCCAGACAGAGCCCACTTCCTAAATTGAGGAAGGTGTCACATTTCAGCTATTTTAAGGCCATGAGGGGATTTTGTTCATGAAAAAACTTCTAAATGTACTCTTTAGAGTAACAGAGAAGATATTTAGGGTGTAAGAAAGTCCTGGAGTCCGTCTTTTTAGAATAATAGTAATAAAACAGTAAGAACAACAGTTTCTCAGGCTATTGTGAAAGCAATGACTATATACACAATATTTGGCTCTGGGCCTATAATATGTCTCTTGATTTCACAGATCGTGTACTGCTGTCTGTAGCTGGGACCATCTAGGTTGCAAGCACAGATTTGTCCCTGTTAGCGTAATAGTGAAAGTTCAATATGGCTGACATCAGACTTCCCTCTGAAGCACCTATGAGGAATTTGAACTGAATGGGCGGGGAGGTGTACAAATAAAAAGGAGAAAAAAACACATTCCATAATCAGGACAAGGCATGTACCTCAAGGAGAGGTCTTTATCGCCTGGAACTGGGAGGTTATTTATACTGTATGTCTAAAACTTATCCTGACACAACAAAAGTTAATATGCAGTAAAACATTTTTTACACTTTTCCTTTTCTATTCCATGTTTTCCTACACTGAACATTAAAAAAAACTTTTGAAAAGTGTTGATGAGCAGCACAGGTTTAAACAGTACAGTAAAAGTTCAATACTTTTATAACGTTCAGCTGCTTAACTCAGAAGCTTCAGCACCTACTACAATGAAGGAGTATCCCACTTTAATAATCCAATAGCCTGGAATTACATTCATAGATATCGGTAATGTAGTAGTCTGATTTGCAACAACATCATATCCAAAAATAACAGGGTTTTGGGCATTTGAAGTAGACAGATTAATAGAAAAGTGTTCCCAGAAGAACAACTTAACTCAAAACAAACAAGTTAATTTTGGACACATTCAAGTTCAGCAGTAGGCACTGTTTACTTCTGATTTCTGAGAGGCACTTCTTGATTTCTTGGTTCATTGAAGTCTCACAAACATCTATCCTAAATATCCTAAATTCTTACTCTGACATAGCAGATACTTCTGCCAATCCTTTTAAGCATTCATTTACAAATGTTTCCTCCATTAGGTTTGGATTCACACACTCACTCACACACACACACACACGCCAATCAACGGTACCTGATTCTTTCTGTACTCCAACAGCTGTGACGCGCCAAAAACAGCCGCTACCGCGCCGCCCCCTATAAGGGTCCCCTTCACCACCTTTCTGAAGGCCATCAGTTCCTGTAAGGCAGCAGGTGCAAGTTGTAGCTTACAACAGTGAGAGATTGGTCCTCAGAAAGGCGCCTCGGTTGACTGTGGCGTTGTGGTGGGTTGGGTTGACTTTATAAGTGTCTGCTGTTTACACAGAGGGGGACAAAAATAGAAATACATCACCTAACCACATGCTTGGAGTAGTCCGGAGTTCATGAATGACTGACCCTGACTCTGGTAATTTTTGGCGAGAATGACTAACGTCATTTTTTAAACACTACTTGTGATGTTAGACAAGTTATCTGTTTATCAATTTCTGAGGGAGAATAATGAATGGAGAGAGGCAAGAGGACAAGGTTAATTTTCTTGGATCCCCCCCCCCCCCCTCCTCATCTTGATCATGTTGTTCAGTCAGGCTAACTGATTGCATCAAGGTGGCACCAAGGCCACCTGCAGTTTTAGAATACATTTGAATCAAGAAACTCAAAAGGTAAGAATTGAATTATGCAGAAACTCTCTCTTTCATACAAACACGCCAACCCCAACACACAAAAGCATATAACCTTCCCCGTACACACCCATACACTGAAATGCAGATTTCTAAATGGGTAAAAAAAAAAGATTAAATTAGGGTTGAGATGAAATAGGTGGTTGCTGCTATACAACAACATTCTCAAATGAATGGATGGGTCACACAGCATAAGCTGTGTCACTGCAGCTATAGGATATAATGAAAAGCTCTCCAATGATTCAGTCCAGGTCAAAGGTTAACTCACCCAACCCTGTGCTGCATGCTGGGGATATGGGCTAGCGTTGGGTAAGTGGGTGAGTGAGAATGGCAGTATGAGTCATTCTTGCAATGCAGATCGAAATCATGACTCGTCCACGTGAACCAGACTTCGACCATTCCTCCCAAACGTGTGTAATGATAAAGCCATTACATTTACACCGGATAGTCACACCCAATTACAACTTCTATAGACTAGTCTACTCAGTAAGGACATAGCCTACGGATATGTCTTATTAACGTTCTGTTTTCTTCTACTGTAATTGTATCCTGAGCAAAAATATTTATGTATTTTATAAATTGGCAAATCTACATATCCTGTCATTTGCCGGACAGAGCTAATGGTGTAACAGTGATGCTGCTTGTCCCTTCAGCGTAGCAGACCACTAACAGCGTTACATTCAGGTTATAAACTATTGCTTGCTCAATGACCCGGCATGAACCCGTAGGGTGTAAGGCTACTTAACAATAATATTACCATTTAATTAGGTAATATTATCGTTAAGTTCTTTTGACACTCAAACCACCAACTCCTTTCACATAAGGAACCTCACCATTACATAATTAATACACTGTTTACAACTATGTACTTTCCTTGATATCGTGTCTACACCAATCAAAAGACGGGGAAAGAAAATAACTGAACAGTGACTTCAAGTCACTCAATTCTATGTTAGCAGTTACATGTGTAGCCACGGTGGGATACACGATAACGATAACCGTGTTGGCCCTCGTCCAGAAAGGTATCATTTACTGACTACATGTTATCTAAATGACACACCGTTGTAGTATTAACGCTTTGTCGGACCTGAGGACATATTATCATTTTTACTCTTCACTTGTGACTGCCGCTGTGGTTAATTTGCCTACCTTAGGTGAGATCCTGTGCGTTATTGGTTACATGTAATGTCAAAGCTGTATCGATGTTTCCCCACCCGAGTACCAGGAAGTAAAACAGGAAGTGAATGATGGACAAGGCTGGGAGCAAATAAAATTAGACGAAGCTTCCCGTATTGTCCAATCACGTGTAGCCTAGGCGTTATCCCATAGCCCAATGTTGACGCACTTCAGGAAAAGCTTGCGAAATTCTTTCCAATTCCACATTTTTGGAAAAGTGGATAACCTATCCAAGGAAAGTCCCACGAAGTGATCAAATTATGTAGTGCAGCAATCACTGCTTATTATCCGTTTATAGCCTATTACAAAATAAATATTTCCATTACTGTACATTTTGGTTTTAATTATAGACTTTTTCTTATTTCTCGACTTATTTTCATCACTGGTGATGGAAAAACAAAACACAAACCGCCCTAACAGACACAAACAGGCCTACGTGGAAAAATTAAATCTGCTTAACACTATTTGCTCTCACTTTGATGTGGTAGTCAAATGTGTGTTTAATCTATCTGTCGCAGATAATTTAGTTGTTGTCAATGGAAAATGGAAATTGATGGTTGAACGCATGGTCGTCTGGATGAGATGTAGCCAGAAGTTAGAGTGAGCGAGCGGTGCATCTAGCGTCATGGAGTTGAATACTGCTGACGTTGTTACTGACGCAACTCGCAAGTGCTTAAACAATATGCCACTGTTGCTGTGGGATTCCCTGTCTACCATAGCAAGCTAGCGGTGTCTGTGTAATGAGGAAATGCGCCTCACAAGTTCAAGACTACAACTTTCCACAAAAAAGAGGAACTGTGCCATAGCGGGTGTCATTGTTTCAGCTGTGCACATGCGAGATTTCTTTTCTTATTAAGCATACTGGCCACCTTTTGCGCATAATGGGTGTTAGGCTATCCCACCGTTTCCACTGGAGCCTACGCAGTTGATATTTTAATAGCATCTTGACCCAGAGCTTACTGCATCTGGCAAACACATTCACCTCTAAATGTAAAATTGAATAGTACAAGTAGGGGTAAGGGGTAGAAAGGGAAATGTCAAATGAATCGCTGAAGCCAATTAACTATTAATGCTAGGTCTGATATTGTTCTGTGTTAACGGCAGGAAGTATATCTGAAGGAAATAAGCCAATGGTAGGGGTATACCGGACGGTGGAAATACATGTTAAGCTGATTTTTGCAATTAGTTATTTAATTCAGTACATTGATCCCAAAACTGAAAGTTTATGTTGTCTGACAGGCACAAAATACGCAGGCGTCGAAAAGTGCCTTCTTTTCAAACCAAGGAATAGAGTGCAAGGAAGCATTCTAGGTCTAGCCTGCCTTTGCACAAATATAGTGACTTCACTCCGTGTCTTTCTATATGGCCAGACTCTGTCGTTCTCTCTTGACTATAGGAGCAGTGCAAAGAGGAACACGCGGTCAGTCATTTGGAGTGGTGGCGTCATGGACGTAAGATGACGTCCAGCCTTTTGGCACGTGGGCTGCGGCATTCCAAGTGCAGATAAACAAAGGCGCACATTGCGCGCGGCAGCCAGTACTCGCTCAGAGCGCACAGAGAGAGTATCCAGCGACGGAATGATCTGTTTTTTTCCCAGTCTCACAGGACTCAGGACTTACCGCCAGATTTTTTGCTGACAAGGATACAAAAATAAATATTTGACCACTCATCTGTATGGATAAAGAGCGGTGCTGACACCTGAAGGTAGAGCTCATATAATAATCAAGCAAGTTTGTGCACATGTAATAATAATGTAATCAATTGGAATGCGAATTTTTGTTTTAGCTGTATTGATGTGTGAATACAGGTTTATGTGTAAATAAATTAGCAAATATATGGTTACAAGATCACCAACGTGAGCAGGTGCATGACGTGGATCAGAGTTGCAACATAATTTTCCTTTAAAAAATAGTTTCAAAAGTTTACTGCGTCAGACATGTTTACTTGACATGTACATCAAGTAAGAGTAAGGGAGACAGTATGATATGATGATAAGATTAATCTAATTTATTTTAATTCTGCAGTGGAGTTTGGAGAGAATCAAGGGATTCAGATGGTTGTATTGTCCAACTAGTGCGCCTGTCTTTATATCAGAGGGTTCGAATAAGTCCAGAGTCGAACAGAGGAAATTATATGAGAGGACTACTGAAAGACCAACTGTACAAAAAATATCTTTATTTTTATTGGTGTTCAGATTACTATAGGCATGACAGGTAACACGCAGTAAGCACAACGGTACTGACAACTGCGTCATGATGTTTTTGCTACAAGTATGCTTTGTTTACTCCAATCACTTAAGGTGTGTTTGCAGTTCAAACAGAGAATTGCGCACAGACGTATGCATGTTATTATGGAAGCAGTAGGTGAGGTACCCAATTGCTAGGTAGCCTTGAACATGCAACGCGTTCACATATTTGTATTTACACAAAATCCAGTGCCAGATTGCTCAGACGTCTTCCCCACTCTCGTTGGCAGCCATGCCCTGTGTCCAGGCTCAGTATGGGTCTTCACCGCAAGGAGCAAGTCCAGCATCCCAGAGCTACAGCTACACGCCAACCAGAGAGTACAGCTGTGACTTCCTGACGCCCGAGTTTGTCAAGTTTAGCATGGACCTGACTAACGCTGAGATTTCAGCCACCACATCCCTCCCAAGTTTCAGCACTTTCGTGGACACCTACAATTCCAGCTACGAGGTAAAACCCCCTTGCCTCTACCAAATGTCTCATGCCGGGGACCAAGTATCCATAAAAGTAGAAGACATGTCCGTACACGGATACCATCCCCAACCTCACCTTCATCATCAGTCCGAGGAGATGATCCCTCACTCTGGTACCATGTACTACAAATCCTCATCTCCCAGTCTCTCCGCGCCGCCAAACTTTCCAGTCACAAGTAACCACGGGTGGGACGAAACAGGGTCCCTCCACACTTTTCATCAAAACTATATGGCGACCTCACATATGATGGATCAGCAGCGCAAAAGCGCAGTGTCCCGGCTGTTCTCCTTCAAACAGGCTTCACCGTGCGCGCCCGTGTCTGGCTGCACGATGCGATTCGACAGCTCCCCTGCAGGCCATCGTGTGATGGAGGGACAGAACTTTTCCGTTCCCGGCGCCATCAGAAAGCAGCATGGACTTGGCTTCCACCACTCCTTACAGCTCGGACATGGGCACCATCTGATGGAACAAGTTCCATCGCCTCCGCCCAGGGGGTCACCGGCGTCCACCGAGGGCCTGTGTGCCGTATGCGGAGACAACGCTGCCTGCCAACACTATGGAGTGCGGACATGCGAGGGTTGCAAGGGATTTTTCAAGGTAAGTTTAACCTTTCTCCAGCACGAAAGTCTTACCTCCATGCCTCTTAATTTTGAAAATATAAGTAGGCTACCTAATTTCCTTATTACTGAAATGCATTGGTTTGGGCGCACAACTGGAAAACGAGTTAATAAATTAAACATTATTTTTGAATAGCCTATGAAGCCATTAATTCGCAACAGCTTTATTCTCTGGGCGTACGTAATTCCTTAAAGTGAATGTGATCTCATGGGATTTTCTCTCAAGTATTTATTCATTTCTGACAAAACCTTCATTTGGGGAGAAAATGGTTTGGGCTGAGCACAGTGACTCGGTCAACCGTGCGGAAATCCCTGGGGTCAAATTAAACGCGCTCTTCATTTCGCCATTCTGATAGAATCATCTCGGCGCTCCGGTGGGAGGAGAGCTGGAGACAGCGCCAGGGGAGCAGAAATTATGACTGCCCACGTATTTGTATTTACTGAATGTCTGCTCTGTCCGCCCCTTGAATGCATTACGCAGCTTTGGATCGGAGATCAGGATTTTAAGTACTAACACTATCCATTTCGAACCGTGCCTCACTAATTGGCACGGACAAGTGTTTGACAACTTTTTTTTCGCGTAGGTGTTGCGTTTGATTGCATATGAAAAGCCATTTACTTACTCTCATTTGCAGAGAACTGTTCAGAAAAACGCCAAGTACGTCTGTCTTGCCAACAAAAACTGTCCCGTTGATAAACGGCGGAGGAATCGGTGCCAATACTGTCGTTTCCAGAAGTGCCTTGTCGTGGGGATGGTTAAAGAAGGTACTCACTTCTCTACGGCTAATAATTTGTACAACATAACAACTAATGACAAAGACAATCAGTCCAATAAAGCTCAAAATTAACTGACTTGCCACACCTATGTTTTTTCCCCTTCAGTTGTTAGGACTGCTAATTTAAAGGGTCGCAGAGGTCGTCTGCCGTCCAAACTGAAGACCCCACAGGATCAGTCTACGTCGCCACCTGTCAGTCTGGCCACGGCTCTTGTCAGGGCCCACGTGGATTCAAACCCGCCCATGTCCCGACTCGACTACTCAAGAGTGAGTGGAAATATTCTGTGCAAAAGAAACGTCACCTCAATAACAGACGTTTAGAGTAAGCGATAAAGACACAGTTTAAATGGCCGCGTAAAATGGCCACAATTTCAGATGATTTATCATTTTATGATAAATGACCCACAGAATCGTTGTCTCATTACGAAGTGAAATGGATCATATAACTGTGAACACAATTTGTTGAACAAGACTACCTCATGTGATTATCATGTCACCACAATAATACGCAAGGAAGTGTGTAACTGTCCTACAAATAGTGCCTTTGCAAGTAGCCTGTGTAGACCCTCTTGAAAGATGTCGCAGGTCGTATATTTTAAGGCCCATTTAACGCGTTTTAATTAAATTCCAGTTTCAAGCTAACCCAGACTACCATGTTGCTGGGGATGACACGGAACACATCCAGCAGTTCTACGACCTGCTGACTGGGTCTATGGGCATCATACGGGGCTGGGCCGAAAAGATACCAGGGTTCTCTGATCTTCCTAAACCGGATCAGGACCTCCTCTTTGAATCGGCCTTTTTGGAGCTCTTCGTCCTTCGTCTGGCCTACAGGTAGGCTATGCCGGTAGATTCCTCACAAAGAACAGGGTTTGGCAATCTTCACGCAAAAGCCTACATTACTTTATTGACACACACGGTCCCCTTTCCACAGATCTAATCCGATGGAGGGCAAACTCATATTTTGTAGCGGAGTGGTCCTACATAGGCTGCAGTGTGTGCGGGGCTTTGGAGACTGGATCGACTCCATAGTGGAGTTTTCAGCCAACCTGCAGAGTTTAAATCTGGACGTCTCATCATTCTCCTGCATTGCTGCGCTTACCATGGTAACAGGTGTGCCAAATAAACTATTCGACCTTATATACTCAAGAATGTAGCCCTTTTTTTACAATCTCTGTGTGCATGCTGTCTGATTTTGCTTGTCTTGGTGAGGTGAGGCGCGTGTCCTTTAATGAAATGTTTTATTTCTACAGAGAGACACGGACTGAAAGAGCCGAGGAAAGTAGAGGAGCTGCAAAACAGAATTTTGAATTGCTTGAAAGATCAAGTTACGTTCAATGGCACAAGTCCCCATAGTCAAAATCACCTGTCCAAACTTTTGGGAAAGCTCCCCGAGTTGCGCACGTTGTGTACGCAAGGACTGCAACGCATTTTCTACCTAAAACTTGAAGACTTGGTTCCCCCGCCGGCAATCATCGATAAACTATTCCTGGATACATTGCCCTTCTAAATATTTCAATTGGATTTATTGAGATTGTTTGGGACTCAAGTCGGACAACGTAAAGATCTACAGTGGAGAACATGTCAAATTTCCATAGCATCCTATTAATTAATTTCCTCTTAGTCTGATGGATAACGGCAGAAATATCTAGAAGAGATGCATAAATCACAGTTTAGGTATCATTATTTATTAGCTGGTTTATTGTTCAAGCACAACATTTGGCATTTGAAAGTATAATGGTTTTCGATATAAAACCTGAACCACTATCTGATTATTTGTATTAACTACAACAAGATTACGAACGGATCCAGCCCTGAGCAGATTTCGGCTATAGTCTATCTACTGTCAAAATCCATTCAGTGGTCAGTTGCAGTCTCTTTCACACATAGTTCTTAATAGTGCTAAAATTGTTAATTTGTACAATCAAAGGTGTATGATGAGGTCTCACTTGCGGCAATTTCTAATTTTCTAGAGTTCAGTTAACTATTGACTATGTCTCTATCTTTGCCTATATGTAAGGGCTTGGCAGGGGGGGCTTTCGTAAGATAGCCTATGTATATTTTATAAATGGTCTATAACCACTAACCGCCCAATTTTACACAAGATATGGTAACATACAGATTTTATTAAATATGATTCACCGAGAATATACATGTTTGGCTCAACTTTGAGCAGAATGTGGACTCCTGCTATAAGCATTGCTTAGTATTTTGTGAGTTTGTTCGACATTTCTAGTTTTTGGTGGATATGAGATCATCGTATTGTTGTTGTGATACAGGTTTTATGATAAAACTGCCTTTGCATGGAATTTCATAATTCATAAACACACTGTCTTAATTTCTTACCTGAACTAAGTTTCTGACATTGAATTCAATGTGTAAAGCCAGAGAGACTTAAAGAGACTTAATCAAATCACACTGTATTTTCTAAGTTTTGATCGTTTTGGAAATGCAATGTGTTGATAAGGTACCCTGTATGAAAGATACATATTTGTTTTGCTAATAAAGCTGTCAAGTAATAAACTATTTTCTACTTGTTTATGGAGTGTTTTATGTTCTGTAGATAATTCTAGCGCCGAATATCAAAATTACATTTTCTTTTGAGTTTGACATGTAGCCTATTGCTTCCTTTTCAAATGATCTAATTTATTCGTTTAGAAAAATGCATTGGATAGGCTACCTTGCATTAAGTGGTGTTATTATGTGCTTGCTTTGCAACAAAAAAAAAACAACTTTCATTCCATTAAAATGCAACAGAATTGCGTATCAACATCATCGCAGGTATGCGTGATTAATTCACAGCCAATTTTGCTTGAATCGAATTACTGGCCACTAAAATACATTATCCTACATGGCGGGTCCTATGTGATTTTGATATGTGTAAAGCAAAACGCCTTATAGGCAAAATAGCCCATTTGTGCTATGTTTTGAGATTGTTTGTGGTGGGAGAAACTACCTGGCCTGGATTGAAAAATGACTATCCATCCAAACAATTTCTGTAATGCTTCAAAACACGTCTTCTTACTTTTTATTATAGTTGATAAGGACGGTGTGCCATTGCCAGTGAAGTAAAAACGATACATGCGCAAACATTCATTCATCGCTGAAGAAACAACAAATTATTAAGATTGCTATTAATTGTCAACATAGTTGTGTTGCAAATTGCAAATGATAAATTACGCTATTTAATCTGAGTCAATCATCCCATTCAAATTACATATGATTGATGCGCGCATGTCGAGGTGTCCTTCCCTGCTCCGCCACAACGCACACCACACTTAACTTTTTAAAATGCCTCAGCATTTGGTCTGCTCAACAACATTGCTTCCTTTTAGTAACAAAAAGTATGATCCCTTATTCGCGAGTTTGTTGGTCTCAGCATTCATTTAAATGTAGGCTACTTTTAAAGTTCAGTATGGACACAAAGAAAGGTCATAGGCCTCAGCACTGAGATAATTACAATAGAATAAACGTGTGACCAGGCTCATTTGGCCATTCAGTAATTGCTGGTACACCTAATGTACAATACTGCAACACATTCAAAATAGATTTAAAACATCTCTTAAATGCAGCATGAGAAAGTTTAGGCAAAGTGTCTAAATAAGCAAAAGGGAAAGACAGATGTGTGTAGAAAGAGGTGGCCCATACACATAATGATTTGCATGTATTTGATTAAAAAATAAATAATCTTCTCACTGGCATTAGTGGCCTCTCTCTCTCTCTCTCTCTCTCTCTCTCTCACTCACTCACTCACTCACTCACACACACACACACACACACACACACACACACACACACACACACACACACACACACACACACACACACACACACATTCTCCTCACATTCCACCACCAAAAGGGGTAGTATGGATGAGAGTTTCTCTATTGCATTATTGTAAGGCCTTTCAAACAACCCTGAAGTATTAATAATAGCAGGGTGACAGTTTCCCCAGCAGGTACATTTCAGCGTATTCTCAGCACCTTGCCTTTCCCACACACCGAGAGATTACTCTAATAGTCTTTAATAGTCTGTAATAGTCTGTAGCAAGCTGCCTCAATCAAACTATACAGAGGAAACGAAAAAAAAGGAGGAAATCTCATATCTGTGTGTTTAGGATGCTGTACTTCACACACCACAGATGGACACACAGCACAGCTGCAGTCTACTTTCAATGAATGGTCTTTCAAACGTAATCATGTAATATGTGTAAGAACGCTGTACTGTTGTTTTCCTTTCCCAAAATTGCAGTTATTTACTATTTATTTGATTGATGTATGGTTCATTCAGTTATAGTAAAAATGGATTTGTATGTCCTCATATTGCTGTGTCCTAATGTATCATAGGTCCCTAACACAATCAGAAGAAACCATAAAGGCTGTTAAAAGGCTCTGATTTGGGAATTGTTCTTGCCAAACTCTGGTCTCATAGGCCACATCTGCAGCTTTCTTTAAGAAAAACAATCATTTGATTTCATAGCGCAATTGGATTGTTTTAAGGTCAGGCTTTGTAATAGAATTAAAAATGGGACAACTCATTTTACTGACTGGCTGCACATCTGAGGCAAATGCAGTGGCTGAAGTCAACACAGAGTAACCGACGATGCAAAACCCCCCACACTTGGCTGAGAGAGAACACATGACAAAACTTTACCTGATAAATAATTTGCTAAAAGTTCATTAAATATGTATTGTTAATCCATTGTAATGCATAATCTTGCACCAAACATAACTAAGTCTGAATAAGATATGGTGCTTTGGCCACCTGATAGCCAACTCTCTCACTCCTTCTTTTCTCTTCTTTCTCATGTCTCTCTCTCTCTCTCTCCCCCTCCCTCTTCCTTTCTCTCTCTCTTTCCATGCCGGAAGAAGGGATTGCAGGTGTCAGCTCTCCCCTCGTGAATGTGACACCTTCTCCTGCATGCCTGGGAAGTATGAAATATTGATTTACGTGCAGTAAAAAGGCCTTATAAAAATGATCACATACACACCCGGTATTAATGCGGCCAAGATCAATGGGAATGCTGTTTCTTGGTGCTTCAGGCTGTCACCGACAGGGAAATGCTAAAATAAGGAAATCGATATTATCTGGGAAATGTCAAATTTATTATAATTATGAGGCTGAGAGACTGGCAGAGCCTATACCACTGGGGAAAAGGGGCGAGTAAGGGGTGTCAACTATTAGCATCACCACCCCCCCCCCCCCCCCCACACACACACACACACACACACACACACACACATACACACCCTCTTTTCATTCTTGTGGTGCAACTCTTTCTGTGTGTTTCCAGTGTGTGTAAGTGTATGGTGTATGTGTGTGTGTGTGTGTGTGTGTGTGTGTGTGTGAGAGAGAGAGAGAGAGAGAGAGAGAGAGAGAGAGCGAGAGAAAGGAATAAAATGTGATTTTGCGTATATTAGAGAAAAAGAGATAGGGAAAACAATTTGCATCAGAACACTGTCTCTTTCTGCATCTGTTTACATGTGTGTGTGTGTGTGTGTGTGTGTGTGTGTGTGTGTGTGTGTGTGTCTGTGTGTATCTGTGTCTGTGTGTGAGCACACATGCAGGAGTATTTTCTTATATGCAAAAAATGTGATTATTGTAAGCACAGTAGTAGTAGTAGTATGTATATATTTACACTTTGCAGTGCAAGTTCATACTTATTTTCCCAGTGTTTTACTTTAACAAGCATCTTTCACATTATTTCATCATCTCCATGCATCTTCTAGTGTGAATGAGAGTAACAGATAGATAGACAGATTGATAGATATTTTGTTAATCCCGCAGGAAATTGTGAACTCATCTGCTTTTAAAGTAAAGCTGAGGGAGGGGCTGTAGGTGAATGGCTGTCCTTGGGGGTGGGGGGTGTGGGGGGGGGGGGTGCAAGCTGTAACAAGAGAATCCCATGGTTCAGACTTTGTGGTCACACCATAACCTCAAGATTTACATGTGAACAGAATGAATGGAAAGATGAAGTGGAGATTCAGTTACAGGTGGAGGCGTTAATCCTCTTAAGAAATGCAACTTCAGAATTTTGTGCCAGGATTGGAGCATCTAGATAGATGAGATAGATAGATACTTTATTGATCCCCAGGGGAAATTAAAGGTCTCAGCAGCATACAGACAACACAAACACATTCTTTAACAGCAGAAAGAGTAATTAAAGTATATAATATAAAAACACAACTAAGCAATAAGGACAGTAGAAGATAAAGAATATGCTAAATATACTAAAATACAAATTATACTAACTAACACTTAATCTAAATCAATTCTAAAAACTACATTGCAATGCAGGTGTTTATGTTGTGTTTGTATGTGTGTGTGCAGAGCCGACCCAAGCAGAATTTGATTTGGGGGCCCCCTACCACCTTAATGCCACCAGAAATATTGAATAATGTCAATGCTTGATCATTCACATCACTGATTATCCTAGCCCCCTCATTATTATAGGAAATATTATATATATTTTATCATTCTAATATTTTGTCATTTGAATATTTCATATAGATTTTTATTTACTTTTTTAACACTTACCTTTAATGTCATGATTGCATTGTATTGGTGGTGTGTAAATCTAATTAGTCCTAAGTCCATGTCCTATTACTTGGACATTAGGTGTGCATAAGGATATGAGTCACAATATTTTCTATTTCATTAGTTAAAAGAAATGTTGAAAAATCAAACAACTCAAAGAGAACCTTCCTTGGATCGCAGATGAGTGTTATGCAATGTTCATTTCTGAGCACTGCACAAGCGTGAGCTAACTGGATAGCCTAAAACGAACTAGGCTGTTTTCAGATGTAAAAGTTTGCTAATAGTTACCAAGCCTCTTACTCATGTCATTAAAAACCAACAGTGAATTGATTTCATTTCATTGCCTATACTTTCACTTAAGTAAAGGAATTGTGTCTTCGTCCACCTCTGTGTGTGTGTGTGTGTGTGTGTGTGTGTGTGTGTGTGTTTGTGTGTGTGTGTGTCTCTACTGTACCCATAGCAGAAATATATCAAACCACTTTCACTTTTACTTGGTTTCCTTGGTAATGAGCTACACGGCACGGTAACAGGGAACCTTTGGCTCATCCAAACATTGGTCGGTGTCCTGGCACGGAGAGAGGGGTCATCCAGCTGTCGGTGGCCTGTGCAGACCTGAGTCAAGGGACGTGTCATTAAGGCAGAGCCACTGGACCAGGCCCTGGGCACGGGTCGGGTCTCTCCAACTCCCGCTGATGAATTATTTAACTGGTGGGAATAGAGCAAATTGTTCGACAGGACAGGACAGCCTGCTTGTGGCATTTTACACACAATGTGTGTTCTTTCCTTATGTGCGTGTGTGTGTGTGTGTGTGTGTGTGTGTGTGTGTGTGTGTGTGTGTGTGTGTGTGTGTGTGTGTGTGTGTGTGGGTGTGTGTGTGTGTGTGTGTGGGTGTGTGTGTGTGTGTGGGGGGGGGGGGGGGGGGGTGGGTGGGTGTGTGTGTGTGGGGTGTGTGTGTGTGTGCATGTGTGTGTGTGTGTGTGCGTGTGTGTGTGTGTGTGTGTGTGTGTGTGTATGTGTGTGTGTGTGTGTGTGTGTGTGTGTGTGTGTGTGTGTAGAGGGTGCTGTGCCTGGGGTGGTTCCCTTGTTCTGACGCCACCCCCCCTTGTTGTCAGACTGGGTTTATATCCACTATTCCCTGACGTGGTTATAGAGACATGCAAATAAATTAGTAGATTGCACAATTAGAACCTTTAGCATGCAGCGGAGAAGTGTATAGGGTATTTTTCTAACAGTAAAATCAACAACATGTTCATTTAACTCTTTAAGAGATGATTTTAGCACTGTTCTCATTTAATCAAGTGTTAAAACTACTCAATAGTTGTAGAGATTGTTGTATGCAGAGCTTGTAATGGAGCAGTTAAAGGAGTGATTTGTAGGATTGTTACCGAATGTTCTGTAGGCCAAAATCAAAACACTGGTGAACGTTCTCAAGACTACCAGACGCGAGCCTCTTCTGGGTTGCCAGATGTAATGAAGACTTAGCTAACGTTAGTTGACCTGCAGCTGTTTTAACGTTTCTCCAACCATGACCCAGCTACACATTACGGAAACAGTGAAAACAAAAAATACCTCTCTAACCAACGTAACATATTTAGCTGATTTAAAACATGTCTGTCATTCAAGTCCATGCCTAGCACTAGCACTTCCAGGTTAATAAAGGTAATCATGAGCCACATGGCACTTTGACAGGTAAGACAAAGCAACCAATAATCAAATATAAACCAAAACACAACAAGATCATAATGTTTACATACACACAAAAATATTATATTTGAATTATACAAAAAAGACATTTAGATATTAATAACCCATAAAATCACACCTACAACTCACACAGCATTCAGCTGACCAACCAGCGCCAGCTACATATCCTTCTTCTCCTTCCTCTGACTTAACTTGAAGTGATAATAACCTATTCTATGCCAATAGTACTTATTGCTGCACTAACATGTCCTAGTCGCTCTGTACCTTGATACTTCCATTTTTTGTAGGTTGATTAGGATAAAAGCATCAGCTAAATGACTAAATAAAGGTAAATTCTTGAAAGATTTAAAATTCTGACTACACAAATTCTGATCACATTACATGAACTTATGGTAGGATATCACAGGGGCCACATTTTATACATTTTTATTTGTAATTACATTTAAAAACAAGGGCCTTGTTCATTAGTATGTGTGAAGAATTATGTAGATTTATGGTAAAATATGTAACTGTATAGTTAGTTTCTGCTTTCAATCCCTTTTCACCTTACAAAACCCATTTGCCGGACATTTTGAAAATGGGCCAAATCCAAGGCACCCATGATTCTAAGTTTGATCAGAGCCCCTTTGTAAGTTTTTCTACCAAATTGGTCACAAACTGTTAAATTCTTAACTGTCCCACTATTGTTACTTTCCTCATATCTAAAGACTATATTACAATTTTAAATATAGTTTTTGGATTTAACTCTTCAAATCTTACACTTGTGATTTTACTAATACACCAGCATTGCTGAAATTGCTGGTGTTGTATTATCAATTGCCAATAGAAACGCGACAGGTTCCTGCAGACAACTTATACTGTAGGCTAACCCACTCATTCAGAAACATTTTTTCTCAATACAGACTGTATTCAGTGACCATACTCTTTTAATACAGTCAGCTTAGAGAGCTGTGGGTTTAACTAAAATGGACTGAGTGTTTAAGACTGAGCTGTCTCTTTAACAAAGATTAAGGTAGACCGTAAAAAGGCGCTAAACTGTCAATTCGCCAGACCGGAGGAGAATTAAAGAGCATTCAAATACCAATCAATAAACATGGCCCGAAAGGAAGCAGGCTTGCGGCAACTGTTTTGAATGTCATCCTGCGAGAAAAATCTTTAAATACAGTGGATACTCTGCAGGAAGGCACAATTGATGCTTCTAATTACCAGCATTTAGTCAAAACACTTCATCCTCCTGGGAAATGGCAGTGAACTGCTTAATAGGGTGGGTATGAAACAGCTGTAAGCAGAGGTCCAGCACTTTGGCCTCAGTTTGTGTTTTGGTTGGCTTTCACTGTCAATAACCCACATGCTCTTTTTTTAATGTCACAGTTCATTCACATGCCTCTGTCTCAAATCAGCATTCAAAACCAGAAATCACTGACCTGCACTGGATGAATTAGAATAGATTGAGACATCATTCCACTGTTAGAGCATTAATTATTAATGAGACAACTTTAATGTTTGTTTGTTGATTTGTTTACATAGCTGTGTTTTTTTTTTGTTGGTCCCTTTCAGGCGTGGCCCGAAACAATGTCATTTCTGCTTGGCA
>NC_055978.1:15849461-15871961 GCF_018492685.1 Alosa sapidissima | reverse complement strand
TTTGGTGAATGAGGAGTTTGAAGCTCACCGAGGAACCATTTTTGATGGCTTCATTACTACATGGGACAGAGTGGAGTTTGAATCTCATAAGGTTCCTCTCCGCCCTCATTAGTGCTGCTCTTGATTGACACCATAAATCTGCAGCAGAGCTCCACCCTAACCCCCCCACACGCCCTCCACCCCTCGGCCAGCCATACACAAATGGTGGCAGTTAATGAGGCGTTCACTGACACTGCAAATAGCCTTCTGTCAGAGATAAATATCCACCTCATATTTTACCGGCCTCTGCGAGGAAAGGGGAGAGAGGAGAGAGGAAGGGCCTTCTGTGAAATATGACGCTGTGGACTGTGTTAATTACAGCGAGAGAAAATTAATTGGGGGGAATAAAACCTGGCTATGGCAAATGGAATGTGAATGGTCAGGGTTTTCTGGTGAGAAGGTCATCATGTCTCAGGAGGTCCAGAGTTTTCCTATCTCCAGGGTCCATTGTTTATGTGTTTATTTGGATGTACAGTAAAATACTGCACTCTAAAAAGTAATTCAAAGGACCTTTTTTTTTACCCATAACTAACATAAGTTCTATGATATTTTTAGACTTTTTGTGTTTTTCATTGTTATTTTATTGAGGCTGGTGGCACACATTATACCTATTGTGTCAACATACCAGCCAACTAGCAATACCCTTTGCATTCATCCATAAAGATAAAAAATAACATTATGTATACCAAAAAAATCATTCAAATATTCACACTCATTTTATCATTTCTCCCCAATCTTTTGGTATGAGGTCATAAACTGCTCTCCCTGAATCTATGACAAACGTAGCTGATGGTATTTACTGAAACATCTTGAAAAATTAAGTTCTAAACAGCATGATTTATGGAAGATGCAAGAGACGACTATATCATTTAGAGAAAGAGAACATGATCGCAACAGAGGTTCCATTATAATTTTACTGATTCAATAATGAAAGGGAAACCTCCACGTCATTCTCCAAAAGAGAAGTATACTCTCCAACTCTTCAAACAATTGTGCCATAGTCACATGTGAAACAATCCCGAGATGTCTTCTTGTGCGGTTTTCAAAAATGTTTTGGTTCAGCAGGCATGCAGACGGTACCTCACGTGTGACAGTCATAGGATTTTTCAGTGGCCTTGCACTTCGGGGACTTTGAGGTCCATATTGATTCGGCTACAAAGCAGTGAGACCCTTATCAGCGCTCAGCCAGAGAGATGAGAGATGCTGCAATAACTCCATCTGCCGCCAACCAGGAGGGTGGAAGAGAAAGAGAGAGAGCGCAGTAAATCTCAGCCTGGCGCAAATCTGAAATTGACGTTTTGACACATGAAACAAGAGGCTAAGTCACACATTAACACGACCGAGGGGGCCGAAAGTCTCTGGCCACACGCAGAGAGAGTTTTTCAGGGACTCATCCCCGATTTCTCGACCTCTCTAAAGATACAGCACGAGGCAAAAGAAGACCCATTGTGCTTGATAACAGTCTGTGGATGAAGTACTTCACCAGCCCCTTACACCTCAACCGACCCTCACAGGCGAAGGGATATGACCATATACCTGAACATCTGTACCTATGGCATTAGATACCTAGAATATGCTATTGGTGTTGATCCATGATTATTTCACTATAATCGTTAGCAACTGATTGCATTTCACACATACAAAATTCCTACACGCTTTCAATTTTATGTTACAGTAATGCAAACACGCACTATGAACACGTTAGTTATTATTGCTATGGCTGCTGAAACCTTGTGGAATATTGAAGTATGTATTCATTTAAACATGTATTAAAGGCAGCAAGATGTGCATGTTAACACCACCATCAGTAATCCATATGCTGGAGATGCCATTATTCTCTCATGGTCCTTTGGGAGTGGGTAGTTAAATGTCAACATAGACATGAGTGAAGGTGTGAGAGAGAGATTGTGTGTGTGTGTGTGTGTGTGTGTGTGTGTGTGTGTATGTGTATGTGTGTATGCGTGTGTGTCCGTGTACAGCGATAGAGAGAGAGAGAGAGAGAGAAAGATTGAATGTATTGTGTGTGTGTGTGTGTGTGTGTGTGTGTGTGTGTGTGTGTGTGTGTGTGTGTGTGTTGTCCGTGTGTGTGTGTGTGTGTTTGTCCGTGTGTATGTGTGTGTGTGTGTGTGTGTGTGTGTGTGTGTGCGTGCGTGTGCGTGCGTGCGTGCGTGCGTGTGTTTTTGAATGTGAAGCAGTGGAGCATCTCATCATCAAATGCTCTTCGTGCCAGTGAGAATCCATTGCATATGCCAAACCAAACACAAAAGCATGTATACTGTCTACTGCATCTGTAACTCCAGTCATCCAGTCATTCAGGTACATAATGAAGCCTATGAAGTTCTTTCACTGGACTGTTCTGGGATGTCCCCTACAACCAAGAACTCATTATCAACATATTACTGGGCTGCAATTGCCCACTGGGATTTAAATTATCCCTGATGGTTCACACCAATCCCCCTTGGAGACCCCCAACCTCCAAAAAGACCCTCCTTTTCTGTAAATGTACTTCTCACACAGGAAACTATGGGAGAGTCTAATTAGATTTAGATCAAGTCTGGTGCATGCACCCCTACAATGATGACCCTGGAAATCGCCTTCATTCCACCTGTGTTCAAATCTATTTTCTTCTGACCCTGACTTAAAGACATACAGTACATTGGTGCAAATACATAAAATATGTCTACTACTACATGCAGATGTGCATCAAGACTATGATTTTACTGCTTTGTATTACTCGCATTTTTGTGCTGAATAAAAAAGTTTGGTCCAGAGGTTTCAGCTAATCTCCCACTGCACTGCAGGCCACTTAACCACAGCTCCAGAAGATATGTATGAATTCACAAAGACTGCTAGGTTTTGGCTCAATAGGAACACATTTTGAAATTATTTGATTTGAGTGATGAACTAATGTTAAAGAATGATCACGCACCCTGTACAAAATGGATGCAACCCAGACTTAACACTTGGATGCAACACAGACATAAAGAGAGGCATCAGTGAGCATCGTTCTCTTACCTGTTATAACCCGGGAAAGGCTTGTCTTAAACCAACAAAACAAGAAGACATCCAGGCACTCCAAATACAAGGCATAAATAAGTAACAACAAGAAAGTTGATATGGAAAAGGCCTTTGTAGAGGTTAAATCTTGTAAAAATAGTAAGCATGTTTTGACCACCAGAGTGGAAAAACATTGAGGTGTGAGCTAGTGCGACGATGAGGGGTCGCACTAGGGGTTGAGGGGTGTTAAGTGCGATCATGTACCTGCCGTAACATGTATGTAGGCCTACGTACCCCACATACAAGCTGCAGTAGAGGAAGGATCGCACGAGGACCTTCAGGAGGGGATTCCTGTAGTGGGGTGATAACCAAACACTAACATTCATTACAGTTTTTCCTTTTTGCCACCTCTAAATGATTTATTGATTATCGGATAAGGTGGTTATCGTGTGGCAGGTAGACTAGCTAGGTAATCTCCCTGGATTAGTCCATCTTTTCATGTGAAGGCTTTAGAGTGGCAGATAGTCTATATGAACCATATTGCTTTTGTGACCGTCTGTCGCTAAGACATTTCCAATGAAATATTCTTACGTGGTTAAATACATGGTTAGGATATAGGTTTTACGGTTTGGAGACAAGTGTCCTTTTCAGTATGGAATTTTTCCAGTTTATCTAGACTCGGTTAACTATGGATATTTAAAGGTGCTTTCTGTTTAAAACATTTCAAAATGACCTAGAAATATCAACACAAACAAAGAACAAGGAAGAATATTAACAAAGAAGAACCAACCATTTTGATATAATGTCGAACACCTATGCTCTGACTGTGTTGTCCAGATATCTGCTGAAGTTAGCATAGCAAACCATGGTGCAACATTAAATACAATGCAAGTCAAGAGAAGAGTATTGTATGGCTACTTTCAAAACAACCTGAAGCCTTCAGACCTCCACAGAGCACCTTTTCACTCATTTGTAGCACACTTTGTCACCTTTCATGCACTGGTCCTGCATCAGCCCTACCCAATGACGACATTTACACAGTCTATGGCCCTTGCATCTTGAAACGGTTCTGTAAGAGAACAGGCAGGAAACAGGATCCTATCATAAAAGGAACCTTGTCTTCGTCGTTACTCAATGTACCGATGCATATCTCATGGAATGCGGAACTCAGCTTGCTCTCTGGAAAATTAAGTTACTGAGAAAGACCAAAATTACTGAACGGGAGAGAATGATACTGCACCCTATATGCAGGCAAGAAAAGGTACATTTTTACTTGTTATTATTGTTTGGTTTTGTTTATGTAAAGCACATTGAATGACCTCTGTGTATGAAATGCGCTATATAAATAAACTTGACTTGACTTGACTTGACTAAATATATATTTATTGTCATCCCAAGTTTGTTTTTGATAAACAAAGTTTTTAGGTAAAACGTTACGGTGGTCTGTTTACCATTTGTGACATTAAGAGTCAAAAGAGAACAGAATCCGATGTCTACTGTGTGTATCAGGCTTTTGGCAAAACTCCAAGGCTTACCAGCCTCTGGAAGACATCATCAAATATGTGCACAATAAATCACATCTAGCCAACACTCTGAATGGCCAGGCCACCTTGCATTAATGCAGCCCCACAACCCAAGTCATTCATCTGGATTCATCTTATTGGAGGCGTGTGTGGCACCTAGTGTGGCAGAGCAAACTGGACGGATATCGGGTATCACACACCTCTGGCTCTGTCTGTGCTGTCCAATCAGAGACGGACCGTGGGGAGACGGGGCCGATGTTTGTCCAGTCCGGGTCAGTGACCTGCACACACACACACACACACACACACACACACACACACACACACACACACACACACACACACACACACACAAACACACACACACACACACACACACACACACACAGGTACACACACAGGCACATACAGGCCTCACTACTGTTCAGACAACACAGCCTGGACAGAGGCCTGTGCCATGACTATCAGTGTAAAATACATTCATGCTGGCATTATAGTAACAACAGTCTAAACTTAGTTTTGGACACAAACATATTTTGGGAACATACAACTATCAACTACTACAATGTCATCAAACAACACAAACATAAACTCCACCAACACTAATAATTATGTACCTTGTTTGCTAAGAAAATCTCATCAAATGCTTTGATTGATGGTTGTCTTTGAACATTTTGAAATCTGATTAATAAGAATAATTATGCAATCATTTGTGAAGCATTGTAAATTATTCCAGTTAAAGTGATTCATTTTTGAAAAGGCTAATTTCTTTTCACCAGCCAATTAATCAGAAGTACAAATGGGCTCCATTATTATTTTAGAAGGTAAATCTGATAGCAGCCATTAACTAAAAGAAGAGATACTGTACAGTACCCCCTAATGTATTTGTGAGTTTATTGGTTCCAACAGTGAAGTGAGGCATTCAGTAATAATGACTTGAAATGGGAAATTGTGGCTTCCACTGAAAATATATCAGCTACTACACTGGAAATCCCTTTACAGTCTAAATTCTATTTCCCAATACTTGCATGAAATAGTATTTAATACAGAGTATATAATGTTACAGACACACAAATAATCACACACCATTCGAAGAGACAGAGTGGATTTTTGTCAGTCATCAAGCTTCACAAACTGAAGTAATTATATTAGATAAAAAGGAGGAAAGACTTAAGGTTGCTACTCTCCTTGATATTAAAGGGCTTAAAGCAAAGGATACTGGTAAAGATATTGGTAAAAATCTTGGTGTTATAATTGACAGTGATCTAAATTTAAATAGCCACCTGAAAACAATAACTAAATAAACTTTTATTACCACCTCAAAAACATTGCCAAACTTAGAGGGCTAATGTCAAAACATGATCTAGAAAAACTTATCCATGCATTCATCTCCAGTATAGGGTTGATTTCTGCAATGGACTTTTCACAGGCCTTCCTCAAAAGATTATCAAACAGCTTCAATTTATACAAATTGCAGCAGCTAGAGTTCTCAGGAAAACTAGAAGAACTGACCACATTACTCCAATACCCTGTATTTGCTTCCAGTAAGTCACAGAATTTACTTTAAAGCACTTCTGCTTGTTTATAAATCACTAAATTCCTACCAGACATGCTTCAGCAGTACACACCTTCCAGACCTCTGTTAGAACTAATGGTGAAGCAGCTTTTAGTTGCTATGCAGTTCAGCTCTGGAACCAACTTTCAGATGAGATCAAGTTGCCCCAATTGTAGCCGGTTTCAAATCTAGACTTAAGACCAAACTTTTCTCAGATTTTTGACTATTTATTAGCTATTCCGGTTTGCTTGTGTTTGTAAAGCACATTGAATGACCTCTGTGTATGAAATGCACTATATAAATAAAGTTGACTTGACTTAACTTGACAAAAAACTAAAACAGAATCAATGATCTCCATGGAGCAATGGAAGTGTTTGGAAATCCAGTGGCTATACAGGAGGTTTCCCAGTCCAACACCCATTTTTCACAGGGCGGTTTAATTAAACTGGGCTCCCCTGTCCGACAGTGAAGGATGTGGTGGTGGGGAGGGAGGCCAGACCACTGTGACGACTGGCCTTTTCTTCAGTCTTTCATGAGTGGCAAAAATATGAGTCTCGGTTGCGGAGCTGAGAGAGAGAGAGAGAGACAGAGAGGCCATAACGAAGATTTAGACACACGCCAGCCAGGTCGGCCTGTGTGGAGCTCATCACCACTATTAGAAACCATAAAGACACTCTGATGGTCAGGCTAAGTCCTGGAAACATATTGAAATAAAGTGTTACATACAATTGCTGCATGGTTATGCATAGGTTTACAGTTTTATTGTCATACCTTCTCCATGTCACACACACACACACACACTATCTCTCTCTCTCATACCTTTCTCTCTTCCCTGTCATCATATCCCATTACTCATTGAATGAGGGGTGGGGTGTGGTGGGGGGACAGTGCATCCTACACGGTAGTCAGCTTTCATCACAACAGCTAATTAAACACTCCAGAGTTTCCTCTGGCAGCTGTGATCGTTAATTGTGGGGAGAGATGCTAGGGCCCTTGCTGCCTGCCGACTGTGATTCATGGCATTGTACAGCTGTGTGGCATTCACTGATACAGGCCAGCTTTTTGTTATACCCATTTCAACACAAACTCTCTCTCTCACACACACACACATTAAGACACATAAATAGAAACACACACACACACAAATACGCACAGGCACGGCACGCACACAGCACAGACCCCCCCACACATACACACACACACACCCATGCACACAAAACTAATGATTCTAGGTAAATTCTATTACTGTAAGAATTACAGCCGGCTTTGAGATACAATGAAACTTCTCTTTTGGCCTATTTGCCAAATATCCCAAAGCGATTTGACATTTGTATAAACGTATGAGTGCAATTTGTTATTTTGCTAATTAATTGAATAAAAGTACATTTTAGCTTTAAAGTTGTTGTTTCATGACAGTAGCAGCATAGTCAGTCCAGCAAGAAATCGATCAAATGCATTAGATCTGAACAGAATTTTCATTGGCAATTTTTTTTTTTTTTTTTTTTCAGTTCTTCAGCAGTAATTTATCGTAGAAGCATAGCAGGCCTGTGTCCATGCCAAAGCCTGGTGAAGACGAACTCTGAGCAGATGAGGTCACTGTGCCTTTCACCACAGGGGGTGATTGAACATACCATAGTGCAGGAATCAAAGACAACAGAGTTCACTGCCATGGTCTCTCCTGAGGCACCCTATGTTTCATGCTTAATGTAATATATGAAAATCACACTGTGATTTAGATGACTGAATCAATTGTTCCATTTCGCTATGTATTTTACAATGACTGATGATAGTATAATTATCATGGATCATCAGAAACCAGTCTATATACCATAAGACTTGAGTCTATGCCCCTCACACCACAAAGTAATAAAAAAAATATTACGTCACAAAAATAATCACACACTTAATGTTCAATCCCAATTTCAAAATTCAGTTAAATACACAGACACACGGAAAAATAGCAAACCAGAGAAAGAACATTGTTGGCTAACAGCTGGTGGACATCTTGTTGTCATGTACTGTATTTGGAACCCTCGTACACACACATCATATGAAATCCTGCAGGCAATTCCACTTGGGGACAATCCATGACATTGGGTTCGAATCTAAAAGGCGATGCTGTGCCCTCCATCATAAATCCAATCCCGATATCAGGCACAGAAGTTCTCTTGAAGACAAGAGCTTACAAAGGTGACTTTTGACACCGGGGCCTAACACATCCTTGTTCTTTTGTCTTTTGTTTTCCTTTTGATGTGGAAGGAGTGCATTGTCCTGTCACTGTTATTATAGGACAAGTGAGACATTGTGACAGTTATTTTCTATCCTGTCCACCATGTTTTCACATTTAAATGTTTTTTTTTTTTTAAATAGGTTAAGAATCACTCCAAAAATGAAGGTAACTGAAACAGAGTGTGGAGTGGAAGTAGTCTGGTTTCTTATTACTTGTCCAGTGATGTAATATTATCATCTCAACCAAGTATCAAAGAGAATTATTCATGAACGAACGCACTGCAATATAACCATGAATGTTGCACTTTCAAGATAAGGTTTCCCATTCCACTGTGCTCCCTTAAGAATGTTATGTTGTGTGTGTCTGTATTTCAGTGCTTTTGTGCCTTCCCAGCCCAGTCAGTATAAAAACTGATTCTCAGTTAGCCTACAGGTAACTAGGTAAACACAGGATAAACAAACAAACAAGCAAACATTTCTCAATACACAATCAAATATAACTACGGTGTCGTAACTGTGTGAGATATTCACATCTAATGGCCCTCTAGAAAGTGTAGAGGCCTATAATACTGGTCACACAGAGACACAGACACAGACAGACACATACATATGAGCATAGACCTTTCATCGCATTGATGTACAAGTTGGAGAGAACTGTACAGTGCTGTGTAGTCACCGATTAATCATTTAAATATTTCATTTGATTGAGTTATCCTTCACTTCTAATAAAGGTATGGCTGGCAGCCTGGCACACACACACACAGACACACACACACACACACATGCATACAAACACACACACACACACACACACACACGTGTGTCACATGTGTCACATGTGAACAGAACAGAGCAAACAGTGTTTTTGATTTGCAGTTCATGTCCAATAAGCACCTAAGACTGAGCGAAGAGCTCTGGGGAAACATGAGAAAACAGATCCAGTGATTGACATAACACCTTTGCCTGGACCAAAAAAAAATCCTTAACATTCATCATGGACAGATGATAGCACAGTCCTGGATTAGGCCACTGGTTTGGCAGACGAGTGACAGTGTGTGTGTGTGTGTGTGTGTGTGTGTGTGTGTGTGTGTGTGTGTGTGTGTGTGTGTGTGTGTGTGAGAGAGAGAGAGTCACATGGATGGACAGACAGACAGAGGAAAAAGAATCAAAAGAGAAACAGAGAGAGAGAGAGATGGAGAGAGGGAGAGAAGGAAAGAAAGATGAATTGAAAGAGAGAGAGAATATCACAGAGTGAGAGAGAGCTATAGAGAGAATCTAGAATGAGAAAGAGAAATGAGAGATTTAGAAATGGAAAAAAATCGAGATTAGATTGAGAATACGAAACGAATGAGGGAAGAGAGAGAGAGGTGACGGAATGCATTGGAGATGGAACAGATTCCGATCACTCATATTCCGCCTACCCATCCATCCATCCATCATGGGAATATCTGCCCACTTTGGGCAGGCTGGGAGGCCCGCCTGTCTGGCCGGGTGGCTGTTTGAAGAAAATTGAGCAGATTTAAGATGAAGAGGCCCTCTGGAGGAATGCGAGAGGCGTTTGAGGATTATAACGTCCCTCCACTCACAGCGGCTGGCTGCTGTGGCCGCGCGGAGCGAGAGGGAGCAAGAGAGGAGCGGAGCGGAGAGAGGGGGCCAGCCTCTAAAGGCCCCATGCAGGCTGGCGGCTCAGCCGAGACGCTGCTCCAGATGGGGAGATGAGACAGATAGACGGGACGCAGCCAGTTCGGCTGGGCAAAGTTACGCTAAGCCTCACAACTATACTTTGCCTCATGAGTCCGGGAGAAATGCAAGGGCAAATGTATGGGTTATTCTGAAAGGACAGGGAAAAAAACACATTATGGTTCAGGTGAACAACAAACAGATTGTCTGAGGGGGATGTGTACATTGCAAATCTTTTCTGGGCACACTTGTATGTAATCACATTATGTTCTACGTACTTAATATTCTAGGATTTTTTACATAAATTTCATGAAAAGGTGAAATTATTTGAAAAGCTGATGGGTATCTTTTTTTAAATAATATGAAATATGATTGTCTCAATCTTTACACCATGGCCTTGAAAGAGGGCAGAAGGTGACTTTTTTTGTTAATGTCAAAAAGGTGGGGGTGGGAATACCATAAAAAGCTTGGGAACCATCTATTGATAGGCCACATACATTCAGTTTGGGTGTTTAACCCAGAGCTGTATTCTACGGCACCAGTGTAATCTATGCAAGGATGCCATCTAGAGTTAAGACTAGGCTACTACATTTCAACTGTGACAGTTGTTACAAATGGGATTAAAAAAATAAATATTATCTACAATTTCATGTTATAATATGAAAAATATAATAATACTACAACATACACACACACACCTGGCTACTACCTCCCTGTCCACACACACGTGCAACAGATGTTTCCTTCAATCAACACAACTTGTTGTGAAATCAGTGTTTATGCTTTCAATCAATCATTACACAATGGACAATAACATGCAAACATAGTTAACATCTATGTTTAAGGCATCCTTATAGATTCCAACTCATCTGTCTCTTAAGCGTTAGTTTCTCCCGGTCCTGTCCTGATCTTATTGATTGCAGAAATGCACTAAGAATCGGTGCACTTCAGGCCATTTAGAGTGACTTCCAGCATTTTTTTACAAGAGACGTCTCACGGTCACACAAGAACAGTCTATGGTAGTGACTGGTGCCCAGGTGCACACAGGTGTGGGTGATTGGCATAGGGTAAGAAGTCTGCTATCTCCATGTTGAGGGTTGCTCTCTTCCTCCCATCTTTTGGCTTTTGATTTCCGTTTTGCACGACAACCCCTCGACACTGATTTACACCACATTTTTGTTTCAGCTTTCACTACACCGACTTTCTTTACATTCTTTATTATATTCTTGAATGAATTACTCATTATTTATGTGTGGCCTCCCCTCCATGTTTCCTTGTTTGAACCAGTATATAAGTATAAGTATAAGTATAAGTATATATACTCTTTTGATCCTGTGAGGGAAATTTGGTCTCTGCATTTATCCCAATCCGTGAATTAGTGAAACACACTCAGCACACAGTGAACACACAGTGAGGTGAAGCACACACTAATCCCGGCGCAGTGAGCTGCCTGCAACAACAGCGGCACTCGGGGAGCAGTGAGGGGTTAGGTGCCTTGCTCAAGGGCACTTCAGCCGTGCCTACTGGTCAGGGTTCGAACCGGCAACCCTCCGGTTACAAGTCCGAAGCGCTAACCAGTAGGCACGGCTGCCCCCAATGTATGTGTTACACCTTCAGATTTGCCTAGACTGTTCAACTGTCCAAAAACATGTGAAAATTGAAAATGATATAAAGTAGTATGTACACTACTAGTCAAGAGTTTGGGGTCACTTCGACATTTCCATTCCACTCCAATTATAGACAGAATACCAGCTGAGATCAGTTGCGTTGTTTTTTAGGGCACTTTCACACCTGGCTCTTTGAACTGGAACGTGGAGCTTTTCCCTCCAAAGATCGGTTTGATTGGGCATATGTGAAAGCAACAACCGGATTTTTGTTTCGGAACAAAACAAACAGACCGAGACCGCTTGAAGGAGGTGGTCTCGGCTCGTTTCCAATCGAACTTCAGAGCGGTTTGTTTGCTTAATAATCTGCTGCAGCTCAACTTTGTTGCTGAAAGTTACTATTTTCAGGTGCTGCGTGATATCATTGTGGTGCTTCGCCCATGATACGTTCACAACGTTCCTTGATTATTACGCCGGAATGAGACTATAGTTCCATGTCAAATCAGCCTAGAAAATCGCCACGTTTCATTTCCGTTAGTCTTATCACACTTTCTAACTTGAGAAGAGACAAGTTTTAAATAGGAAAATTACCGGAAATCTTAGTCACTTTTGAGCATGATGCTAAGGCGAGATGCCAATGGTCTAATCCAATTCAATGATCTATGCTAGGCTGGAGCTAAAAGTGGTATTGCCAGACTCAGAGAATGGCTGGATGAACTGGAGAAAGGTAAAATTAAATTGTTTAACTCGAGGGGAGGTGGAAAATGAACGTATTTCCCCAAATGTTGCAATGTTGATAAATGCATATCCCTTTAATAAATTTGCAAAAATCTTTAAGTTGTCATTATGGGGTATTATGTGTAGAATTTTAAGGTAAAATGTTTAATTTAATCCATTTTGGAATAATGCTATGTAACATAACAAAATGTGGAAAAAGTGAAGCGCTGTGAATACTTTATGCACTAAGATGTATGCCAGTGTGCCGTGGAATTTTGAGGAACCCAATGTGTTTTTTTGTAGGTACAGGCTCATGAAATAGGGCTATGTTTTAAGAGTGGTATGAAAAAACAGTCAGCATCATGTGAGCATATGCCTATGGTGGTCTCAGCTCATGAGATTCAGAATAGAAAAAAATATGGGATATATTGTCATTTTGGTTTGACCTTTGGTGTGCCTGAGTCCCAAAAAGGTTGAGAACCTCTGACCTACACCACCCTCTGTGGGTCCGATTAGCCTATTCGCAGTCTTCTGAGTCATATGCCATACATCACAATATCAACATCAAAGTCGACTGAATTAAATGTTCTGTTCTTCTTATCCATTGTGTATAATCTGACAATAAGTTTTGTTGTTATAAGGAAATATTTCCCTTAGTTGCATGTTTCCATGTTTTTTGAGTGTAGCCTACAGCATTTTGCAAATAAAATCTCATTTGAACCAGTGTTCTGTGTTCAAGTTCTGAAAACATGATGTCGATGGACAAAACGTGTTAAGCAATTGAGAAAAACAGAAGGCTAATATAGCCTCATTATGGATTCACTAGAATTTTCCTCCCCGTTTTCTGAACCAGTTGCTCCCCCTGCAGTGCGAGGCGTGCCACCGCGTCCGGATCCGCCCTGATGCCCGAGTGACAGCGTTGACAAGATGGCGGAGAGCAAGGCAGCGAAATGAGGATGACAACACATTCTTATTAGTTGCGACCAATGGCAGTACGATTGTTTTAGTAGCTTATAATCGTGTAGTCACAGAGTGCAGGCCAACTAAATCCATTTTGGCCAGAGAGCGGCGGCGAGTCGTTGTGCAAATGTTCCCAGTAACCTACTGTGTTCTGTTGGGGAAATCCTTTGGCGCAAGGATCACAGCCAAGCAACTCTGCTGACAATTTAGCTTGCCAGCTAGCTATCTTGCTAGCTTCCAAACATAGCTCCCTAGCGGACGTAGCTAGCTAGCTAATGTTGTAAGCTAGCTACGTTGGTAAAGCCAATGCACTTGTAAAAAGATTATGACTGCGGACAAAAGAACGGTCTGTTGCAGATACATGCTTGCATCGGGAAAACGGCGTCTGGTGTTGATAATTTGAACAGATAGAATCTCAGTATACTTTGTTCGGACTGGGCTTGAAACAAGTTTGTTTGCACGGTTAGCACAGGAAAGAAGCCTGAAGTGCAGTGCTCCGATGAGGCATTTTGCTGACTACCGGAGTTCGGACCAGGTGGATGTTTATAAACAGCGCTGACTAACGTTAGCCAAGTTTGCTAAAGACCATTCGTACTCACAACACGGACATTTGCGGACCTCGGAGTTCTTTGGAATTGTTCTCTCTCGTGTATTAGGTGGTTCAGAGCAAACGTTCTTAGTTATTAAAGTTGCCTGGCATCATGGCTCACTCCCCGGTTCAAGGCAGTTTGCCGGGGATGCAGGTAAGACCGCACGCTTAGCAAGCTACATCGCTTTCTGTGTGAAGGGCTTCATAATGTGGTGTTGTCCTGTATGGGAATTATTTTGGATAATGTGAATGAATATGTGATTTGCTGTCTTTAGGAGTCACATACGGCATGAACAGGCAATGTGAAGTGCAAAAAAAGAGTTGAACATCCTGTAAACACAGCCAATGCATTTAGTAATGTTCACTTATTTCGACAAGATCTGTGCATTTTATGAAAGGTGAACAGACCACTATCAGACAGTGGCATTGAACAGACTGGTTTATTTCGAAGTCATCGACATATTCCCCTATCATGTTGCAACGAAATCACATATTGTAGACTATATTCAATTAACAAAATGCATAGGTCTCGTAAACAATTCACACATTAAACCACCTTTGGTAACTACCTCGGCTACAATCTTCCAACTCTATGGTTGCTAGAGGTATCCTCAGTTATTCAGGGGTATCCTCAATTGTGGATGGCATGTTCGTTTCAGACAGCATCCCCCTAATGAGTAGCCTTGTCCCACAGCCAAGGCACCTCTTGCTGTGCCAGCTGAGAAAGAAATTAGGTCTCTTTTCAAGCAAGTTAGCTATAGAAAAGTTAAGGAGCTATAGCCTTCCTCCTTCACTTGTCTGATCTAGATGTTTTTGACTGTTTTTGACTTGCACCGTATAGGGTTTCTGTTTATTACCATTGATCCAGCTTTCCATTGATATGTAAGCCCCTTTGTTGTGGAAATGACCTATCAGTCTTTCTATATAGTAATTTATGTTCTTCAGTATGTCAATATACTCGTAAAGTATAGGCCTACTCTTTTGATCTGGTGTTGCCCTCTCTATGCATAAGTAGATTAGTGTCAATTTTCCTCTTGGCATCGGTCAGTCCCTCTTTATGGCCATATCTGTTCCTATTGCTTAATTCAGGACATGAATACCTAATCAGTCACTATGGGATGAGAGGATACCCTAGTGACCCTTTCTCCAGACATAGTAGCAGCAGCAGTTAGTCACAGCTGATCTCCCTTGTGTGACTGACTGTTAAAAGCGTGGTTTGGTGACCTCTCCCAGATGACCGTGTGCTTGTTCAGATTCTCCAATCCAAACCACAAGTGCAGTGTGTGTGTGCGTGTGTGTGTGTGTGTGTGCATTGTGCATGCACATGCATCCTCCTGTTCCCGAGGATTTAAATACTTTGGGTGTGGAAGCTCAGGCCAGGGAGCGAGGGAGCTGAGCCATGCCTGGAAAGAGGCATTGCGTTGCGCTGTGCTGTGCTGGGGGGCGGCCAAGCTGGCGCTACCCTGTGCTGTGCTGCGCTGCGCAGAAAGGGCTTTGGCGACTGCTTAATTCTCCAGTGAGCCGAGGTTTAACATTGGGACACAAACATCAGCAGACTAGCCCGGGATCTAATGAGTTTTCAGCTCTCAGGGCTCTCTATGGCAGTAGACATCAAGCACCACAAATACCTATGTATGTTGTGATTGGTGTTCCCTATCGGTGTGCTGTTGGTGTGAAGGTGAATTTAAACTTTCAAATGTCACTGAATGGTCATCAGTGGTCAACGGACATTTTGGAAAGTCTTTGAGTCTTGGAAATGTTCCCTTTCAGAATTCAGTCTTTTTCTTGCAGCAGCTGCCTCTAAGAATGATGTGTTTGCATTCATTCAGTCACTCTTTCATTCAAATTCATTCATTCATTCGTTTTATTCCAGTCCACCAAAGATTTTTTTTCCCGACGTGAGATATCTCATGAAGTCCATCTTGATGTACGAAAGAAGAACGACCCCAATAGACTACAGCACTTTGCCTCTCCCATCTAGTCATATTGATTCTTCAGGGTGTCATTAAGGAGATTTACCCCACGGGAGCTGAGTGTGCAGGTCTGTTCTCTCTCTCTCTCTCTCTCTCTGCAGACATCCCCGCCATCCAACCCAATTAGCCGCTAACAAGCTTCTCATCTCGGGTCCTCACCATGAGAGCTCTTCAATTCACACAAACCAGCTCCGCAAGACCCGGCATGTCCTCTGCATATTGCATTACTGACCACGGGTAGCAAGCAATATGTTTTGATTAGGATTTTGTTGAGGTCATAACGTCACGGTATATAAAAATTATCCCACAACGGAGCTATTTATTTATTTATTTATGTATGTATGTATTACACGGATAGATCCTACACGGGTGGATTAGTTCCTTCCTGGGTTGTGTTGGTACTCACAATAATGGGGTTTGACGTGTATCTTGAGCATGTGTGTTATTGAAATGGTGGAGTTTTCCATTGCAAATGGATATGGTTTCTATCTATATAGAGAAGGGTGTTTGGATGCTGGAATCTTCCATGAGCTAGCGCTGTATTTACACAAATAGCATCACTTCGGGCAACAACAACAACAACAACAACAACAACAGCACCAGCAGCGAATTAGCCTTTCTTGTAGAGCAGCCTCTCCATAGGCTGTGACCTAGTAGTGAAGTCTGCTCTTTGCCCACTGGAGCAGAAAACCACACACCAACCATAGTTGCACGTAATAGGCTGCATGTTGGAGCCGTGTTAGGTCAACCCTTTTGATTTCCACAGAGCAGACAGCCTCTCTCGCTCCTCCGTCTGTCCCGGAGAGTGCAGACATGGGGGAGAATGAGTGGTGCGTAAGGGAGCATAAGAGCCGTATGGGCGATGGGGGAGGAGGAAGCGAGAGAGAGACAGAGCGTTGGTGGGTAGAAAAGCGAGGCATGTGCATTTAGATGCATCCATCCATCCAACGGCGCCATAAGGAAACTGGGTCACTCGGTCGCGTCTCCCAGTTCACGCCATTGCCTTGTGACGGGTGATGGCTCCGGGGCAGCCAACGAGGAAGTGCTAACTGTGTTAGAGATGGAGCTACGGTGGCCACAGAGGCACCTTCATGGTCATGTCCCTAGAAAAAAACTCAGATTGTCACACCTCTACTTTTGACCTCTCCAAGCTATTTATTCAAGAAAGGTGGTTTGCCTTGATTTATTCAGTCTTGAATAAATAACTGAAAAAGAGATCAGAGTGTGTACCCTACCCTGTCCTTGTTCCTGATCATCTCTCAGCCAGCACCTTCTGCTTGGGTGTGCACTCCTTCCTTCTTGCTTTTCACACTTCTGCAAGTTGAATACACGGAGGACTGCATTTCAGAGTAGGACGATTCACTGGGTGAATTTTTCCATAATTTTCAGTGGGAATTTTGGGGAACCCCCAGGGATCCTCTCATGAGTCTGATCCCAGTGGAGGAGCTCTCATAGTGCCTTTTGACACAGTAGATCCAGAGATGGGAACCAAACCCCTGGTAGTCGACTACAATTCTGACTGCATGTATAGGTCTGTTTTCGATAATACAGCGTTAAGTCATAGGCTAGGAATTTATGCTAATCAACCCATCATGCGCTAATCATGCACCAGTGTGATTTGCTTTGCTTCAGCATGCAGTGACTTAGCAGCCTTGTTAGCAGCCAGATTCAAATGTTTCTTTGACGATGTGACACTGATTCACTACTAGGGATGTAACGGTTAGGGTTAATGGTAAACCACGATAAAAATGTTGACGATAGCAATTACCGTTTTCATTTCAAATATCATGATTATCACGGATGATTACCACGGTGTGGAAACCGTGTGTTTAATCCTTCCCAGCTTCATCCAAGCCTGCTTTTGACATACAGTAGGCCTGGTGCAATGAAACAAAACTGGTACCCTACTGATTCTGTTATCTACTTGATGGATTTAACTGTGGCACAAAGCCAATTAAACATGACCAAGGAAAAAGTGAATAGGACAACACACAATGCCACGGTAACACTATGCTATGAATTAAGAATGCTCAGCTCAGCCAGGTTTGTTTGTGCAGTCAGGATGTAGGCCTATGAACGTGAATGAAAATGTGCCCTTCTCCAGTAGCAATAGGCCACCTTAAAATGCACCAGAATAAAAGAATCTACTCAGTAACAATTTTTTACCCTCCCTCAGCACTCCCTCTATGAGCACCCCCAGGTGAAAACGAGTTCCAGCGTCCCTGGTTAAATGTTGCACTTTTGATAAGGTTTTGCCTATATTTTGTAATATAGTAAATGCTGCCACACTTTTTGAAACTATTTCAGCCTGTGTAGGCCTATTAGTGCTTTCTGAACATATTTAACACACTTTAAAAAGAAAATACAGCGATAATACCGAAAACCGTGATCATTTTGGTCACTATAACCGTGAGGTATAATTTTAATACCATTACATCCCTATCCACTACACATGAGCAGAGCCACAGTCCACAGGAATCCGGTCAGTTCAGGTCAGGTCACGGTACCTTGGCTCAGCCTCTGGACTGTCTAGTCAGGGGCTCTGATCGCATAAGATCTGAAGTGCTGATCAAAGTCATTCCATTTGGCGTGCTCACAGTACACCTGTCTCTCAACTTGCCAGAGGGTCACTTTTGCATCCAGCACAAAGTGGGCAAAATGGCTTTCAACGCTGCCTCCAGCGGATGTGGCTGCAGTTTGACATTTCTTTTTTTAGGAATTGGATTGAGTCACTTCCTGCGCACAGTGCATACAGTGATGTTGTTTTTCTCGCTCTCTCTCTCTCTCTGCCTCTCTCTATCTGTGTGTGTGTGTGTGTGTATGTGCATTTATGCAAGTCTTCCTCTCCACCCATTAGACCTCATGTGGCTCACATGATCTGAAACTGAAACACACACATGCACATGCACACACACACATCCACACACACACACACACACACAGCAATCCATCCATCCAACACATCCCTATCAGAACAGGCCTCTGGTGGAATGAGTTTGATTGTTACACCTGTCAGGCCCCATTGGCCTCAGTGCATGTGAGGTCAGACCTCACCTTGAGTGTGCATGAGCGTTAAGGGCCTAAAGGACTGGGCTTTGGAGTTAGTCTGATGGCTGGAGAAAGGGGACAGGCCATAATAAATCTCCTTAAGTGAAATATTCATGGGTTCTTTTCTTTCTTTCTTTCTTTCTTTCTTTCTTTCTTTCTTTCTTTCTTTCTCTCTTTCTCTCTTTCTCTTTCTCTCTTTCTCTCTCTCTCTCTCTCTCTCTCTCTCTCTCTCTCTCTGTGTGTGTGTTTGACATAGAGACCGAGCTATTGTGTATGTGAGAGAGACTGTGTGTGTGAGAGAGATAGGCCAGTTCATCTCTAGTTGACAGGCCAGAGATTGGCAATCAGGCCCCTATAGGCTGTGCAGCCGCACCCAATCCGTCACATAGACTTCTCAGAGTCCCCAACACACACACAGCACTACAGATTTCCATGTACAGTATATTTCTTCATTCTTAGTCTCTGTATTAACCAGGATGTGAGATATTAGTGACACAGACCGTTAATCTGACATTCTCCAGAAGTAGAAATACAGATGGTGACTGCATTGTTGTTTTTTTATATTCTCTTTATGCTAAACGGTTTGTTAAGAATTCTTGTCTTGAAGCAGCCTTGCGTATTCACACCCTAAAAAACTGTTTGCGTTTTTGTGGGGAAAGGTAAATCCAAACAGTATGGCTGGCTTCGGCTTTTCATCTTGCTTTATTAATATAACATTGTAGAGTACCTTTCTTCCTCCTTGAGGCCATTGAATTGCAGTGGGATATATTTATGGAGTGGATCTCTGCAGGCAGGCTGGGCTATCGTTCATCTCGAAAGGAATTGTTGTGAGCTTGAAATTCCACGTCACGTTCCCGAGGCTTTGAATTATCAGTGTGAGAAATTAGAGCTGGTTGCATCACACTCGCTGAGCTACATCCTTTTTTCCCTGGTGTTTTATCTCAAGTTTTGGCCCATTCTTTACCCCACCCCGGTCTCTCTCTCACGCACTCATTCTCTCTCTCTCACTCACTCATTCTCTCTCTCTCACTCACTCACTCTTTCTTTTTTTCTCTGTCTTTGATTGCAATCTCACTCCTGGGATGTCCCATGTTTGAAAAGGAAGTTTAGCCCAGCTTCCCACAACTCCCCTGGGCTAGTAGAGTGCTAGATATTGCCGTGGAGCAACCAGGCCAGCTGGTCGAGCATGGCCCTACAGTGTTGAGATCATGGGGTCAACTCCCATGATGTACCAGTGTTGATGAAATATATGCCTCCACTTTACCCGTAAGTCACTTTGGCTAAAAGCATCTGGTAAACGCTGCTGGCTAATGATGGTGTATGGTATAGATGACATGAATGAAGGCAGACAGGCAGGCAAGAGGGTGGGGGGGATCATAAACCCATTAGCCACAGACCAGGAGTTAATCCAAGCGTCTGTCCTTAAAATTGAAGTAGAATGCAAATCAAATGAAAGGCTTAAACTGAGTAGTTTGACACCAGACTGAAAACATTTTAGATGGTGTTTGCATTAGCCTGTGTATGAGCTGGGAAAAAAAGTGTTGTGTGTGTGTGTGAACATGTGTGTTTGAATTAGCGTATGTGAATCAGAAAAGAGCGTAGCGTGTGTATGAAAATGTCGCCTTATGCAGAGCATATGCAGAGCATTGGATAGCTAGTCCACTCTACTCCACATCTCCTCTGGAATCCCCAGAGGGAGTTCCGCAGGGGTCAATGTCCTGAGTGTTGCTGGCTACAACACAGCCTCTCCAGATGTGCTGCTGTCTACAGACCCCATTCTCTGTCCATTCAGTCATCCTGAAAATAGTTTAGACAATTTCTTTGCAAAAACATTCATAAACAATCAGTGTTTGTAATGTTTATATCAGAAAAAATACAATATGATAGAAATGAACAGACTCTACTTTTGAGGAAAGAAATTTACTGCTGAACTGCTTATAGTTCAACCCACAAGACAAGACTTTGTGTCAGCAGCTCTTTCGCCCTTTGTAAGGGTAGCCAGCACCTTAGTTGTACCTGTATGATATTGTATGAATGGTCTTGTGTCATGTCTCTCTGCAAGGGTCATCTGTTCCCACACATTGTGACATTGTAGCTCACTAATTGATGCCATGAGGTACTTGATCATCTCTCTCTTTCTCTCTCTTTCTCTTCCTCACTCCTGCTCTATTCCTCTCCTCTTTCTTTCTTTCTCCCTCCCTCTCTCTGGGTCTAGACTGTCATCTGTCTCAATGTTTGAGGATGTGATACACGTAGATCTTATTGCTTTTCAATATTTAGATATCTTAATATTGGTAAGTAGTGTTTAAACCTCTCTCTCTCTCCCCCCATCTGTAGAGTCTGAGGGCCGACCCTGAGGAGTTCTTCACCAAGCTGGAGCGGATCGGCAAGGGCTCGTTCGGCGAGGTCTTCAAAGGCATCGACAATCGCACCCAGAAGGTGGTGGCCATCAAGATCATCGACCTGGAGGAGGCCGAGGACGAGATCGAGGACATCCAGCAGGAGATCACCGTGCTCAGCCAGTGCGACAGCCCCTTCGTCACCAAATACTACGGCTCTTACCTGAAAGTGAGTGAGCCCGCGCCGTCCCCTGCCCTCACACCGCCATGATCCCATGGCCTCCAAGTGCACTGAGAAGCGCCTTTTGTGAACACTAATGATTTCTTACAGCAGGGGTTTTCTACTGATTGTGAACCAGGGACCACCATTCTGACTAATTATGTAATGCCAGGACCACCACTGAATAAAAATACTGATTACACATTGCAACTACATTACTGAATCCATGGTCACAAGTGGGCCGCGGACCACTGGTTGAAAACCCCTGTTTTACAGGATTAATTACTTGTTTTGTAAGTAATTAAGTAAGTAAGTAAACTTTATTTATATAGCACATTGTGTTGATATCCAACCGGAGTTACTTATTGCATGAGAGACAGCAACACAGTGCTCTCCCAAAATTGCTTATTTTGAGTCATCTTATTGACATTTAGTAATAAGTCTTATTACTAAATGCTTTCAGTCCCTGCATGGTAGAACACTCAGATGTGCTATTTTTAACCCCCCCCCCACCAATTCACCCCCTCCCCTATTTATTTCAAATCATAGATGGAGGATACTAACTGCCTTGGGCCCCTGTTGTGCAGGGTGCTGCGATGTGCTATTTTAAGGAAGGTCTGAATATTTGAAATGAAATTAATGTGTGAAGACTGCTGTCTCTGACACCTGTCAAGTCTTACTCTCCATCTTAGTGACTCACACATAATGACCAGCGGCATACCACAGAGTAGGATCTCTTGCCCTCTCTCTCGCTCACACACACACACACACACACACACTTTCTACATTTCCTCTGGACATGAGATAACATCACCTCCACATCACCTCTATTTCTCTCTCTCGCTTTCTCTCTCTCTCTCTCTCTCTCTACTTTGTTCTTTTCCGCCTAAGGTAGATCCCTGTAATACATTTCTCCAACAGGCAGCAGCACCAAGCATAAATCAGACTAGACAAAGCCGTATCAGATATCAAAAGTTTTGTACACACACACACACACACCACAGTGCCCTGAGTCTGAAGTTTACTT
>NC_055978.1:15766961-15846961 GCF_018492685.1 Alosa sapidissima | reverse complement strand
CGGTTTCCCACCCTCGACTGCAGTTAATCCCAAATTAAACTTGGATTAGAAGTAGCTCAAACACCCACACCACAGTCCTCTCCAGAAAAAAAAAAAGAAAAAAACGTTGTGCTTTTAATCTCTTCTCCATGTCAAGGCATCAAGTCATAACAAACCGCAAAACTGCATCTGCCATATCCCTCCCCTGTATCTCCAACTAGTGCCATGCTTCGGTAACACTTAAAGGTGCAGTCAGCGATTGCATTGGAAGTTGTGTTTGTTCTGTATTTATGTTTATATTTCAATTTATTAGCAGACACTATTTTCCAAAACAACGTACATTAAGTTGTGGGTTCAATTCCCGGCTTCCACCGAGCAAGGCACTTAACCCCAAGATGGGGTTCACATAAGTCACTTTGGATAAAACGTGTCTGCTAAATGAATAAATGTAAGAATAAATACATTTAAATGTAAATATTTTAACCAAGGACCAAACGAAACACCCCAGGGAGGTAGCTCACCCCACCCCTCAGTATTCCCAGATAAAATGCACAGAGGGTTTCATTTCTGTTTGGGGGGCAGTTTTCAGAGCCTTGGTTTACAGAGACCAGTTTTTTTTACAATGCACTCACGTAATGGGCAACTAGCTAGATGATTGCTGAATGTGACCTTTAACTCGGATAGTCCGCCCACGGAGGCTTCATCTGTAAAGATTTAAGTTGATATGTAAAATTATTGTTGAACAATTACTAAGCACCTTTGGTTATCACCTTAACCAAACCCACCTTCTAGTGTCAATAGATAATTTGTTAATAATCTGAGCGTCTGTAGGCAGTTTGTGGGCGGACTATCCAAATGAAGTGTCACCCATACTTCTTCCTCTTTTCTTTTTTTGTCCTCCCTTCCACTCATCCTTTCCTCCTCTCTTCTTCCCGTTCCAGGACACAAAGCTATGGATCATCATGGAGTACCTGGGCGGCGGCTCTGCCCTGGACTTGGTACGTCATGTCTTGTCACACGCAACACAGCCAAAGAGCTGTGACCATGACACGTGTGCACGCACACGCACACGCACGCACACACACACGCAGATAGATAGATAGATAGATAGATAGATAGATAGATAGATAGATAGATTGATTTTATTGCTAATATTTGCACAGGTACATTTTTGTGCGTTGCTCACAGTTATCTTTTGTTAAACCAGGCCCAACTGAGGGAGTTAAATAGCACCACATTATTAGTAATAAGTACAAAAAGTATTAAACACAAAGTATTAATCCCAAATTTCCATCAATCGATAAAATATACTTTTATACTTAATAAAATACTTAAATAGTAAATAATTAATCGAGTATCTTATCTATCAATATAAAAACATCAACTTCTCCTGGTGCTCTGTATTGTTTAAACAGCCAGGACAGGACGAGGAGGAGAAATTACCACATTTCATTGGCTGTTGAGTGTAAACATCAAGATTTGTTTGTCGGAGTTGAGGACTTTAAAATGTATAAAGAGGTACTGTCTAGTGAAAGTCTACCTGGTTGCCTGAGGTGCTCCTTGACCAAAAATCATTATAAAGGCTGTGGTCATCTCGCGACTCGAGTACTGTAACGCCCTCCTGACGGGCCTCCCAGTCTGCACAGTGAAGCCCTTTCAGATGATACAGAAAGCAGCGGCGCGTCTGGTCTTCAATCAACCTAAAAGGGCACATGTTACCCCCGTTGCTCAGCTAGCTCCACTAAGCTGCTTTGGATAAAAGTGTCAGCCTAATGATGAAATGTAAATGATTAGCCTATACTGTATGTGCTAAGGTTGCCTGCTAGGGTTGGCACAATTGGGTGGACTTCAGGTGGTCTTTGCCAACCCCCAGCCTAACCTTGACCACAGAGAGCTGCTTAGACCCCCTGATGTCTCCCAATGGTGAAGATCACTCTGAAAGTAAAGAGGTTGTAGCAGCACAAGTGCATCACAATAATTATAACAAGGACGCCTAAATGACACCTAGAATGTTCCTAGAATACATGAAGCTGACATTGATGAGCCTCGTGTAATGCTCTGGAAGTTGCGTGCGTGCACTTATTTGCATGTTTAGGTCAAGAGGATTGTAATGTTTCTGGATGTGGGAAAGGGAGAACCAAAGAGAAGTGTGTGTGTTTGTTTAGGTTAAGCTGTGAAAGAATGTGAGTCTGTGTGTGTATATATACACGTGTGCGCATAGAGATTTAGCTCTAATAAGTGTGTGTGTGTGTGTGTGTGTGTGTTTTCAGATGGAGCCAGGGTTGCTGGATGAGACACAGATTGCCACAATCCTCAGAGAAATCCTAAAGGGGCTGGAGTACCTACATTCTGAGAAGAAGATACACAGAGATATCAAAGGTGAAACACACTCACTCACTCACTCACTCACACACACAAACACACCGACAATGGTGCATATAAATGCACATAAAAACTCATGATCAGACAGATAGTCGGACTTCAACACAGATGCAGAAATCTCTGTCTCTCCCTTCTTCTCCTCATCTTGTCTTTCTCTCTCTTCCACTTTTTGCCTCGTACACACACACCCACTCACATACACACACACGAGCGCACATGCACACACACACACTTGCACGCACTTTCATAGAAATGATCCACACCCTCTTGGAGCCTCCAGCATCACTCCCTCACTGTAATGACTCCATTTTGTTTTTGTAGCCTTTTGATGTATAGAGGACAACAACAGATGCCAAATAACAACAGATTCCAAAAAGCTGCCAAGAGCTCCATTAGAATGCTCTCCCTATTTGGGCCATGACTCTGTATACGCAACGCGGCCTCTCTAGTCTCTCTCTCAGGAGAGGCAGCTAACAGCTTGTCTTAACAGCATCTGAGCGTCCGACTGTCATGTTGCATTGAATACTCTCTGTTCACGCTGAATCTGTTAAATATGCCGATCTATTGAGTCATATTTCTCGTTCAAGCTCGCGGAACAACAACAGAGCTCGACTCTCCGTCTGTATGTCCATCCTAGTAGACACAGAGCAGCACGTCCACCCTACGGATACAGTTTATCAAATGAAACCGTATCGGTAGCAACGAACCAACACTTTGGTTTATGGGTATATGAAAAAGTTCCTCTTGCTCTTTCTCATACGTTTTATTTTGGCCAATGAACACTATCCTCACATAACTTTATGGTGGTGGATGGAATGAACTGCTTTTACGCCCCAAATGCGGAATTTTGTTGCTCAATAAAAGGGTGTATCTGAAATTACATGTTATCCAGTCATGTTGTCACAACATTGGTGCACTGGCGTCTTGTGCAATAATTTGCTGGGTTTAACTTATGAAGTGTAAAATGTCATTACAGCATGGCCTAACAACCGTGAAGTCAGTCATGTGACTTCACGTTGAACACATGACCGATAATTATTGTTAGGGATCGTTAAAGCACATTAATGTTTTATGCTGTAAATGGACACATTTTTTATGAATGTGATCAAACATGCATAAGCTAAATAGCCTATGAAATATTTGGCCATGTTGTGTAACACTATGAAGAGCAAAGAAACCTATAGCAACCTACTGTATAGCTTGCCTATCATGTGCGTTATCATTGCAATTACCTACTGTATAGCTTGCATATCATGTGCGTTATCATTGCAATTACCCTTTTGTCTGCATGGCTTGCCCCATGTTTCATGTCTGAGTGACCCTGACCCCCCCCCTTCCTGTGTTGTTTGATGGCAGCGGCGAACGTGCTGCTGTCAGAGCAGGGTGAGGTCAAGCTGGCCGACTTCGGCGTGGCTGGGCAGTTGACCGACACGCAGATCAAGAGGAACACCTTCGTGGGCACGCCCTTCTGGATGGCCCCTGAGGTCATCAAGCAGTCCGCCTACGACTCCAAGGTGAGGACGTATGCATGTGAGAGAGAGTGTGTGTGTGTGTGTGTGTTATGTTTTTTTTTTTTTATATACTGTCTCTACTGTCCTTTATACTTTGTATTTATTAGTGATTAAACTCATAGGGTTATTCATAGTTTTATTCAGCTGTGATGAATAGTCTTTGTTTTAGTTTTGCTGTCTGTGACTGTTTGATTTATGAGAGAGAGAGAGAGAGAGACTCTTTTGTTTCTCTCCTTCTTTCTCAAATACACACAGACACACACTTTCATAGGCTTTTACCTCATCCTCTCAGATGCTCCAGCATTACTCACATGCAGACAGTTTATCTGACCACTCTTCTGTGTGTGTGTGTTTTGCCTCCAGGCTGACATCTGGTCCCTGGGCATCACCGCCATCGAGCTGGCCAAAGGAGAGCCCCCGCACTCGGACCTCCACCCCATGAAGGTGCTGTTCCTCATCCCAAAGAACAACCCCCCAACGCTGGAGGGCAGCTACAGCAAGCCCCTCAAAGAGTTTGTGGAGGCCTGCCTCAACAAAGAGCCCAGTTTCGTAAGTGGACCCATAGATGATGTACAAATATAAATAGACACAGGTTAGTTATAAATGCATGCATATGTTTTGCTCACACAACTTGACATACAGTAGCGTTATGTAGAGGAGATGCAGAATAGGAAACCTTTGTGGTTCGTAGTGTGGGTCAACTGTGTATCTGGCCAATTTCATTTTATTACTTGAACTTATTATTTGAACTGTTCTAATTATAATTCAAACCATCTCTTTCTGTCTCACTTTCTCTCTCTCTCACTCACACACACACACACACACACTATCACTTTCTCTCTCTCTGTCTCTCTCTCTCTGTTTCTCTCGCAGAGGCCCACAGCCAAAGAGCTTCTAAAGCATAAGCTGATAGTTCGCCACGCGAAGAAGACCTCGTACCTAACAGAACTGATTGACCGATACAAGCGCTGGAAGGCCGAGCAGTCCAGAGAGGAGTCCAGCTCAGACGAGTCCGACTCGTACGTCTTCCCCAATTCTGTTTTTTTTTTTTTAAATTATTATTTATTTATTTTTCTTCAAAACGTTCAAAAATTACCTTGACATGGAGCGCCTGTTCCCTGTGCTGTTCAGACATCTACTGAAGTTAGCATGCAAAGCAGCTAGCGCCGGGCCAGCTCTTTCTAATACCCTTTGTTTCCATGCTGTGTGCGGCTGTATTACATGCAATGCAATGCAATGCAATGCAATGCAATGCAAGTCAATGGAAGAGGGCTGTGTGTGGCTTTGTTCAAGACGACTCGAATCCTACAGGATTCAGAGTTCCTTTAAAATCACTTGTGAAGGGTCTTTCTCTTGCTATCGTTTGTTTAGTGTCAGTTCACTTGGTCATGAGCGGAGGATCTGAACTAAGCTATTCTGCTGTCAGCTCCTCTAGAAATCAGGCTGTTGAGTTGTAGCACTTGGCAAGGTCATTGTTATGTCCTGTACTGGACTTCGTGAGCATGTGTATGTGTGTGTGTAGCGCACATCCCTGTTTGTGAATGTATTATGTACGTACGTATATGTGTGTGTGACCGTGCGTATATGTATGTGTGCATGTGCATCTGTGTTCATGTGTTTCTACGAATGTGTGTGCAGGGAGCAGGATGGCCAGGCGTCAGGAGGCAGTGGCTTTGGGAGTGATGACTGGATCTTCACTATCCGGGAGAAGGACCCCAAGAAGCTGCAGAACGGAGCCAGCCAGGCCGGGGCTCCTGAGGAGGAGGTGAGGGGGAGGAAGAGAGAGACATACACAGGAAAAGCTCTACTAGATAGATAGATAGATAGATAGATAGATAGATGGATAGATGGATAGAGGGATGGCTAAAGGGATAGACATTGGGACAGATGGATATTGAGACAGATAGATATTAAGATATACAGATAGATAGAGGGATAGATATTGGGATAGACAGACAAAGTAGTAGCTCTGTAGGCATTTGCTCTGTAAGTTGAGTTGATAAGAGTTGCCTGTCAGTCAAATATGATTCTTCCAGAATCTTACATTTAATGACAGTTTGAAAATGACCTATGGAATGCATAGATCAAACAGTCAAGCATGATGTAGATCAAAATTTCAATCTGGTGCATGAAGGTAATTCATGAGGCATGAATTTAATATTTCTATTATTCCCCTCCTTATTTCCTGTTCTCTCCCTCTCTCTCCCTCCCTCCCTCCCTCTCTCCCTCCCTCTCCCCCCTCCCTCTCTCCCTCTCTCCTCTCCTCTCTTCCATTCTATAGAACGTTCCCAAAAGGCCTCTATCTCAGAGCTTGTCCACCATCATATCTCCTGCTTTCGCTGAGGTAAGCCACCGTACTGTGTAGGAGATTATAACTCTGCACACTACAGCACACACACCACCAAAGACCCTTTGATAACTGAAGACCAACACAAATGGCTTCCCCTTATTCCACCTCTCTTTACAGTACAAGCCTGACATTTACTGGTGGTATCTTCATTTGTAGCTACGTACCTAAGACAAATACACGTTTTTGGGAAGTTGGGAACACGTCAAGTATTATCCCTGATAAGATTACCTCAGCCCAAAAGTCACTGAATGTGTGGAATATTTCAGAGACAGTGTCACCAGTGCCAGAACATAAGCAGTGTGCAATTGGAATTCTCTTTACCAGTTCAAACGCTCATGTGTATTTGTGAAACCAGAGCAAAAGGTCTGTCTCATTTTTAAGTGATGGACTAATGTGGGGGGGGTAAGAGTGAGGTAGAGACCCAGTGGAAAACACTACACACGGTTCAAAAGCAGAACAGACACGCTGTTATAGAGAAAGAAGAGGGAACATACAGATACAAGCTGTCTCTTGATGAGATCAGGGGTGCGTTTCCCAAAAGCATAGTTGCTAACTAAGTTAGCAACTTTGTTGGTTGCAATGCAATTTCCCATTGCCAACCAACTAAGTTGCTAACAGGTTAGCATCTATGCTTTTGGGAAACGCACCCCTGGTCTTAATGGAGTGCAGATCCACAGAACCCCATTATACATCAGAAAGAAATGTTGGCCCCCTATTATTATGAAGATATGTACCTGCTTGAGTGATCGGAATACCTGAAGTTTTCCTTGGGATACACTACACTGACAATGCATCGGGTTATGCTCCAGAGATCAGACTCAGAATTGATGGTCAGAATTGGTAATCAATGCTCTGCTGTGCATGTCACTAACATAACGCTAGCAGTGCCAACCATTGTGCTGCCGGTGGCAACCATTCCGCAGAGTGAGTGCATTTACGTGATTGAAATGACCTCCGATCGTGTTTGCGATTGTTAGAGGGAAGGCAGAGTCCATTCAGCCCAGCTGGGCTTCTCTATAGCGCAGCTGTTATTAGGCGGCACAAAGCCCCCGTGGGATTGATCCGGTTTGGCCGGCGGCTCACCGGACCCACGTGCCGAGTGGCTCACTGCGGGAGCGGTGGTGCTTCTGTCCTCAAAGAGTCTTTAAAGGAGGCTGATAATGACGTCCTGCGTTCGCCCCCCCCTCCCTAGTTCAGACACACACATACACACATGTACACAGAGAGAGTGTGAGGGATAGACACACACACACACACACACACAGTGACAGACATATCCATGCACACGCGCACACACACACACACTAATCCGTGAAGGATGGCAGTGTTGGAGGAGGAGTTTGATGGATGGGTGGATGGGGAGATTGCTGGTTGGGGGAAATGGCCTCAGAGAGAGAGAGAGAGAGAGATGAAGCGACTCACACTCATCCTTCCCCCACTGTTGGCATCATAGTATCCTGCCCCTCAAGGACACCTCTGCTGTGGCTGACGATGAGGCTGCAGAATGAGTAGGCTGCTCCGTGAGTGCTCCATGAGTGTAGGTCAGTGTAGCGGACACATGGATTTGAAGGGCCCTTTCCCAAACCGGACCCTATACCCTCCCACTCCATCAGCTCGTTTTGTATCAACATTCGTGGCTGCGAAGGGCATTCTCATGAAGGGGTGGGGTGTGATCTAGCGACCTCCTAAAGAGTTAGACTGCACTGCCTGGAAGGCGCTAGGGTTAGGCAAGGGTTATGGTTATGGTTAGGGTTACGCAAGGCAGCGCTGCCTTGAAGGCGCTAGGGTTAGGCAAGGGTTAGGGTTATGGTTAGGGTTACGTATGGCAGCGCTGCCTTGAAGTCGACGGTGAGGTCCCAAAAGACCATCAAGCGTAACTTCATGGGACTCAATGATTTATGTCCTTAAGCAGATGTCTGCTTGGCCCCAGCCATGGCGCAACTGCCTGGGGCACCTGCACCGTATGCCGGCGACCCGGGTTCGATTCCCACCCCGTGGTCCTTTCCGGATCCCACCCCGACTCTCTCTCCCACTCACTTCCTGTCGTTCTCCACTATCCTGTCAATTAAAGGCATAAAAGCCCCCAAAAATATACTAAAAAAATTATATTATAATGAATATACCCAAACCGGACCCTATACCCTCCCACTCCATCAGCCTGTTTTGTATCGACACTCGCGGCTGCGAAGGGCATTCTCATGAAGGGGTGGGGTGTGATCCAGCAACCTCCTAAAGTGCTGCGCAAAAGACAACACTCAACATGTAAACAAACGCAGTGCAACTATGAACAATATTGAGAACACTTTAGTAGCCAGTTCCTTCAAATGCATGTGATTGATTGAGTGAAAACCCCAGCGGTTACACAGGAGTCTAAACTGTCACTCTCTAGTTAGTCTCGCTCTCTCTCCCTCCCTCACTCACACACACAAATGCACAATGACTTAATTCTCGGTCAGAGGAAACAAGACGAGACGCATCTGCTGTAAAGCTGTCATCTCTCGCTCTCTCTCAACCACACACACACACACACCCACGTTCACTATTTGATGTGTGTGTCCATGTGTGTTTTGAAACGCAGCTGCAGGATAGAGGGGACACGTCTGTGAAGCCCGAATCTCTGGAGGAGCTGAGGGCGGCCATCTTCTTGGCTGAGGAGGCGTGTCCAGGAATCTCAGACACCATGGTGTCGCAGCTCATTCAGAGGCTGCAGAGGTGAGTACTCACACACACTCACTCATTATCACACACACACACACATTACGAACACAGACACACACATACATACATAGATACACGCACAGTATAGTCTGCCTGCCTTCATGTCCTTGTTTCTTCCTCTCTGTAGGTTTTCTAGACCAAGAACATCATCATCTTCTCGCCCCTGATTGGTGTTCAGGACCTGTCCATCACTGCATCATACCGCCCCCCCCTCTAAATTAACCAATGAGATGCCAGATGACTCATTTAAGTATCTCTGGGGGGACCACTGGTGATTCAGTCGCTGAAAGAGAAACGTCAGACCCTCACTAGCTTTTCATTTCCTTCTTCCTTCTAGTTTGAAATGTGGGTTCAGATGTGTGTGTGTGTGGGTGGGTGTGTGTGTGAGTTAGAGAGCTGGAAAGTTATATCTTTGCCCACACTGCTTGTACTCACAGCATCTATAGAGAGAGAGAGAGAGAGAGAGAGAGAGAGTGTGTGTGTGTGTGTGTGTGTGTGTATGTATGGTTGGCGGTGTAACAAGGAGAAAGAAAAAAATGCATCTGTAAAACTTGTGTGATTCTCTCACACTAAAGAATCTCAAGTTGCACGCTCCCATTCAGGAAAGAAAACTCACACGTGCACACACACATACACACAGACATACACACACACACACACACCTCCAAGCCTTTGAGAGCATGCCTGGTTCAGAGAGGATAGGACTGCATGAGTGTGTGCCCTGTGAGTGTGTGCTTGAGTGTGTGAGCGCATGGACTTGGCCACCCCCCTTATGCTATCGAGATTACAGCATTCTCACTGAAAACTCAGGTAACCTGCATTGAGCGGACAAGTCATCCAGGGGGACAGGGGGCGCTGTGTTTTTGGATTCGTGTATAAATCTGTATATAGGCTCAGTTTTACAGAGGTTTAAAGACAAATGATGGATTTTTTGTTTTGTTTTTTCCTTTTTTTTGCAAAAATGAGTCACTGTACAGATGGCAGAGTGCTTCTGTAGATATTGTTAGTAAAAGAAGAAGAGAAAGATGAATATTTAAAAAATAATTACGTCACTTGAATGGCCATTACTGAAATTGCCTTGCCTTTTTATCAAAATGTACATTTTTTTGGTGTTCATTTAATTTTAATAAAAATTTTAAATGAGATTGGTCTTGTTTATGTCTTTAAAAATATGGCCCCACAAAGGTCTGGCAGTCTTTCATGGCAGAAGTATCTAAAATATCATAGAATACATTTATTGTGTATTGTATACACTCCCTGGAAGACTTATGATTTCTTACTATCATCCAAACAAATATGGGAAATTAAAAATAGCTCCATTACATTCCCTTACTTTTCAACCCTAGAATAAAGCTCACTCGAGATGATATAATTTAAGGTCTTTCAGATTTTTGTTATACTTTATATGAGGACCTTGAATGACATTACTCAGACAATAAAATTACGCACATATGTTAATCTTTTAGTACAGAACACAAATTTAAAGGTACACTATGCAAGATTTTCACCTTTACGAAGCCAATTTGATGGTAAACCAACTTGTAATAGGCGAATCATTCACCTGGAATAGCTATACAGCATAGACGTTGCGAGTCGCTACTGAGAAAACCAGACATGGAACTTCAAGAATGGCGGCTTGACATCTCGCGAGAATCGTGAATTATTACCTTGTAAGTAGATATAACTCTCTGTTGTTAATCCTTCAGTTCCACAACAAAAGCATTTTCATTATGTACAGGTAGGATAAGTCACGAGAAGTAGGCTATTTACAACGGCAGGGTAAAATATAAATATATCACGATGAAGGGAGCTCTACAGTCACCAAAAATACCTAAACCTGCAACTTAAAATAATGGCTTCAAGCTCATTTAGATGACACAGACTCTTTAAAGGAAGAATTGTGTCTTTGTCAATACCGATGCACAACACCGTAAGGCCAGGTATTGCTCTGTTTTTCTGTATTTAACTCTGTTGTTCCATACCAAACATGGCCCTTTTTGTCAGTTTATGACAAATTGGGTACCCTTACCATTAAATGACCCAATATGTTGAAAATGGATAAAAAGGGAATTCCTACACTGTATTGCTTTAAAGTGTAGTAAAGTATTCTTTTGTTTTACTTTCTGTGCTACTAACTTAATATAACTTAATGTATAACCACAAGTATGGTTTCAAAAGTCAACTAAAGACCCTTTTCTTCAGTCAGCTACACTCCTGAAAGGCATTTCATCCCAAACCTCTTATCTCCTCCTCTCTGGTACTCTTGTGCCAGGTATATGTTTTTTTTTTTCCAGCCACAACCGTCGACTTCAAGGCAGTGCTGCCTGGAAGGCATTAGGGTTAAGCTATGGTTAGGGTTAGGTATGGCATTTATGGCTGCCTTGAAGTCTCAAAAGACCATCAAGCATAACTTCATGGGGCTCAATGATTTATGTCCTTGAACAGATGTCTGCTTATATTCTGTATTGTATTGTGAGCATTGATGAATAATTCAAACGAGGACCATAAAGTTGTATCTGAGTCGTAATCTTTATTTGAAGTGCTTGCTCACGAAACATTCTTTTTGCCCTCAGGTGTTTTAACCTGTAGTTCTTTGGTCTGTTGAACAATACAAAAACACAATAACACTGCAAAATAATAACCAACCAATAACACTACCAGGAACATACAAGATGTTGGAAGGGTCTCGTGTATGCCCTTTACAATAATATACAATTAAGAAACGGAAAGAAACAAAAATAATATGGTCGTACAAAATTATTAATTACAAAACATTTACAATATTAAATTAAACGTTTCTTTTTTCTAACAACCTGTCACTCAGGATGCATGCTGCCCTACTTTCAAAACCCTAAATCTACCAGAGATCTTCTCAATGTCCGTCTTTCACTGTGTTAATGCTAAATATCAGTTCATAATATTCAATTTGATAAATAGCTCTTCTCCTTTGTGATCCAGGCATTAATATGTGTTAGTTTACAAAGGCACCGGGGAACAATATGGCCGAATGTTGTCAATCTGACCCGCACACCAACACAAGGGGTGGCACCCCCCAGTCCCTTTTCATAGATCTCTGTCCAGCATGGCTCCTCCCGACCACTCTGTCAAGCTATACCACACGCGGAAAGGAGGACATCAAAGTGTAGGAAGCGAATGAGCAGTAGGAGGAAGAGGAGTAGAGGGAGGAAGAAGAGAGGAGATGGAGGAGGTTTAGATCTTGGTTTGTTGGACGTCCTCCTCTGCTTTGCCACCTTCCGAGCTGCTGCTGCTGCTGCTGCTGCTCAGCGATCCTCTCTTCTTCTCGTCCTTGTCTTCCGGATCCTTCTCGACGAATTGGGCCTCGATCTCGGCCGGGTCCACATACGTGTAGAAGTATGCCATGATGGAGAAGACCACGCAGACAGCCACCAGCAGGGAGGCGAACAGAATGTACTCGGCCCACTGCAAAGGAGGAGACCATTGAAAGAAATCAGGCAGGGAAGGCCATTAACAGTTCACAGGGCTTTAAGTAACACAATGTATAAATTCCCCTTTGCGTCCATTTCTGAAGTTGGCTACTGGGTACCAATTTAGTGATAAGGGGGTACCAAATTCGACTAATAATACCTATGAAAAGGGTCATGCTCGCAATCACAATGTGACAAAGTGCAATACCAGACCTAGCTTCCGCACATCAACAATGTCAGAGACTTCATTCTCGTTAATGTAAGTCAGTGTAGCATCAACATTTTATGTTAAGGTAAAAGAATGACATTGTGCTGCTTTCAGGGTTACTCAGTGATGGAGATGAGTGGACTACAGCCATCAAAAAAGAATAACAACTCCAACAAATTGATATTTAATTGTATATTCTTATCCACATCCATATCTAACAGCTTAACCAAAGAAAGTTTGCATGTCTTGCATCGGAGCAAATCTCAGGCAAACATTCGAAATGAGTTCATTTGAATATTAACACTCATCACTGAAGATGACACCACATTGTGTCCTCGTCTGGCAGATCAGAGAAAGATCATACAAATACAGAGAAAGATCTGACCCAGTCAAACCAAAACAGGAAGTGAAGTCAACTACATTCAACAGACATTACCTTTTCTGAGATGGTTGCTGCCTCTGCTATGATCAACACAATGATGTTGCCTACGGCAACAGTCAAGAGCCAACCAGCTTGGAGAACAGACTTCATATTGCTTGGGGCCTGGAGGGAGCATCAGAATAATCACTCAGATCAGGTAATCCAAAACACTGTTTATGGGATATTAGCATGTTTCTGCCCAGGTACAAATATTACACTACAGTACTTCATTAGTTTTGTATTGAATTACTCACACTTTTATTTATTTACACACTTTTAAGTATTTTATTGTATGACCATTTGTCACTTCTAAGTTGTTATCGTTAATATGTGTTTTCTTGACTATGCATACGTCTGTTAAATGCAACATAATGTATTATACTGGAATGTGTCAAGCCATTTTAAACTCTTTGTCTCCCCCTACCTGTGAGTAGGAGAACTCCAGACCGGTGACGGAGAACACCACCTCTCCTGCGGTCATGAGGAAGTATTGTGGCAGCTGCCAGGCCATATGAATTACGTTGGGCTGAATCTCCATGGTCTTGGTGATCGAAGCCGCACATTCCTGAGGAAGACAACTAGGTGAGGTGCCTAAAAAAATCCCAAGTTGTGTTCAGAGATGGACATCCACTCATTCACTACTATAATAGTGAATAACTATATGGTGGGTATTCACTATGCAGGCCTAGGGCACAATAGTGTGCGAGTGCATACTGCAAACACAGCTCTAATCCTCAACTTCAAACTTGCATTTTCCTTTAACCTTTCACATTGCTCTAGTCTAATTTTGGGACATACTATCATCAGAGGCGGACAGAGTACACAGCTTTATTACTTGAGTAAAAGTACAGATAACCTTTGCTCAATTTTACTCAAGTACAACAGTCAGATGCCTACTTGAGTAAAAGTACTGAAGTACTTGTTTTTAAAAGTACTTGAGTATCAAAAGCACAAGAGTAGCCTACATTTTTTAAATATTGTATTACTACTGCCACAGTGCTTACATTTATGTACAGAAACGTCCTACAAGTTATGAAAAATGTTAATGTTAGTACCTTGGAGAAATATGTATTTCAAAAAATATGTATTTCAAATACAAAATACTATTTTGTAATTGAAACACTTGAAGCGAAAACTATCATTAACTTGTTCAGAAAGTTGAAATAGTCTGGCGAGGTGGGGCCACAGGTTGGCACATTCCCGGGATGGACCTGCTGCGTCTTCATCCATTGTTTCGTCCATGGTTTCGTCTCTTATCTAAATCTGACCATGGAGTTGACTTTGGCGGAAAGCTGAAGGTGATTGCTGATAGGCTGTCCCAATCAGTGGCGCCTGCACAATCCAATCACGTTTGAGAGGGAAACAACAAATTGAGGGTTTCTGAGATTTTTCCTTTTTTTTAGAAGAAGAAGTAACTGGTACTCACAGTTATGGATAGAAATGTAGCGGAGTAAAGAGTACAATATTTGCCTCTCAAATGTACTTGAGTAAAGTCATGAGTACTCCCCAAAAATGATACTCGAGTAAAGTACAGATCCCTCAAAATTGTAAAAAAGTACTGTACTCAAGTAAATGTACTCCGTTACTGTCCGGCTCTGACTATCATACTATATAAGACTCTACTATAGGAACACTATAGAGGGTAAGAATATTATAGAGGTGTTACAGAACATCTTAGAAGTATAATATATATATAGAAATATTCTATAGTATTATTATGGTTCTTTTTCTTAAGGGCTGACTTACCGCACCACTGATGCTGAATGTGCTGGGGATAGTGTAAGTGACAGAGCTGCCAAAACTCAGGTCTTGGCTCATTTCACATGTGGCACCAGTTTGATCTAATATGGTGAATACCACACTGAGGAGACAAGAGAGATAGATCAGAGAAACCTAGCAGTATGTTATTATCCGATACGGGCGTCACCCATCTTACATACAAATAGGCAACAGGAGCTAATCAACCCAGCCTCGCCTGTCACATAGGCATGACTAGCATGGCTAGCATGACATCCCTTTAGACTCTCGGATTAGCTGTGATGTTATGCTAATGGTATTTCATGAAACACTGACATGTGAGTAAGTGCATGAGTAAGTGACTGACTGAAAAAGTGATCAACAAACTGGGTGAACAGACTAAATCACTGTGTGATGGTGTGAGTGAGTGAATGAGGGAGTGAGAGTGATTGAGTTTGAAAGAAGGTGCAAAAGGGTGAGGTTAATAGTTGAGTGAATGAGTGAATAAGTGTGTTATGAACAGATTAATTAATAAAAATATGAATGAGGAGAGTAATGACATTAAACACACTTACTTGCCCTGAGGCACCAAGGTGTATGAGGAGATTGAATTGGTTGTGATGAACCCGAGGCTTTCTCCACTCCAAGACACATTAAGCCCCTTGTTAAAGGCATTCACAAACCTAAAGCAGTGGAAAGCAATATTTGTAACTGACGATGACAACCGTATGTCCTGTAAATGCAACACTAACTTTTTGTTTGTTAGTTTGTTTTCTTAAGTCATGGATTCACATTGACAACTGTGTCTCTTGTAAGTACACAGGTAGCCGCTTCGACAGTGGCACAGGTCAGGGTCTGATGTCTGTCTGTGACACACGGAGGACTTACTGACCTGACGGCATTCTTTCCTTCTTGAGGCTTGGACATTGAATCATTCACCTGACAAGAAACGACATGCAGATATTTCATTAGTCTGTCTACTCTAGCAGAAGCATTCAACACAGTTGTTGACAACCTATCAAGTGATTTTAAACCTCCTGTTACTCTCAGTGGATAATTCAATTAATTTTGAAAATCACAAGTGTTACTTGGAATAGTCCTCCAAACGTGTAAATTTTCTCTGTCTAAGAGAATGTGTTTATTTCTTTGTATGCTTTTATCATGATACATGTGGAATAAGGGAGTAGCATGATAGGTAACTTAGCATAGACATTTCCAGTGCATTATACTAATCTACAAGTATGTGTATATATATATATATATATATATATATTATCTTCAAAAAAACTGTACACAAATACTGTATATATAGTATTTTTGTACAGTTTATTCTTTTTGATAATAGTTTATAGTAGTATCTTGGTTTGTACTTACTGTCTGTACATCAGTGGGGAAGAGGAGAACAGTCTGCCGCATGTGTGAAACCAAGCTGATGTTGGTAGCCATAGAGTTCACAGTTACCAAAACAATATCCTTCTCTGTGGTAATGTAATCCTCCATACCCTGAAGAGGGCAGAGTGGTGTTAGCTGTCAGACGTTCAAGCCTTTTATGCCACCTCTCCCCACTCACAGATACAGTCACGCTTACTAACGCTTACTAACACACACACACACACACACACACACACACACACACACACAAATGGAACATGTAACATGAATTAATTTTTTTTGATGCCTGCTAAGACAGTAAATGGGATCAGGTGTATATATACAGTATATATATGTGTGTGTGTGTGTGTGTGTGTGTGTGTGTGTGTGTGTGTGTGTGTGTGTGTGTGTGTGTGTGTGTGTGTGTGTGTGTGCTCTATTGTCAGTGTGTCACTGTGTGACTGTGTAAACTTACAGCATAAGCTGGGAGTGTGTACGCAGTCCCCTCGATGGTGCCCGTGACCTGGTTGTTCTGCATGTTGATGAGCTTCACTTGACTCTGGGTGGCGCTAGGAAATTTAGGCAGAGTGTTCTGTGGAGGAGAGACAAAAAAGAGTGAGAGGGATGTGATGCTGTGTGTGTGTGTGTGTGTGTGTGTGTGTATGTGTATGTGTGTTCATCCAAGTGTGTTAAGTGTGTGTCTTACATCTATCTGGAGCTGAACAACACCAGCAGCAGCAAAGGCCAGTCCTGCCATCAACATGCCAACAGTCATCCTTTTCAAGGGCCTATGAAACACACACACACACACACACACACACACACACACACACACACACACACACACACACACACACACATTCCAATTTACTCACAGTACCAAGACGTTCACAATTTTCCCTGTCCAGGAAAAGGTATCAAGTCTACAATCCTATTTGACCCACAGGATGGACACGGGCCTGGTGCCTAAGATCTAACTAGCACAAACAAAAAACGTTCTGAAGGGCTAACAGTGTTGTGTGTTGTACCGTCTGATCTTACACACCTTACAATGAAAGTGCTCCCATAGTCCCATTCAGTGGATGGAGACATTAGTTTGTTTACATTAAACCTTTTCCTACCCATGGTGGAGGTGTCTTTTTTTATCGTCGTCATGGTGACATACTTATTATAAAATCTGTCAAGGCTGGTAGATAGGTTAGGTTTTTGGAGCATCTTGGCATAATTGGGCTAATCACAAACAACGGACAGCTGACAGTTTTTGAGTTATTTGTTTGGACTTCCCCAGAGGATTCCCACCCTGAGCATGACGTCATAGAAAGATGGCCGCCGTGTGAATTTGGTGAATTTATGTCATTGCACTTCCAGTGATTTGTAATTGAATCATGCGCTATCGTCGCTCTGGTCAGGAGTCCATTTGTGTTCTATTGTGATGCTCTAGGTCTGAATCTGTGTGTGCACCAGTGTGCATGTGCGGGCCAGGCACTCACGTGAAGTTGAGGCCACACTTCTTAATGAGGGGATAAACCAAGCTGTCCACAATAGGCACCATAATCAGGATCATGATGGGGTTCATCATCTGGAGAGAAAGACAGGGAGAAAGAGAGAGAGAGAGAGAGGCAGGTGGGGAAAGAGAGAGAGAAGGAATCGGAGGAAGGAAGAATGAGGGGATGGTTTGGGGGGAAAGAGTTTTTCCATCAGTCCCGGTTAAGGTGATTATTTGACACATATGGTGATCGGCATCATGTAGACGAGCTGATGGACTCCTGTGGCCCATGTGACCAGGTGCGCTTCTCACCTGCATCTGATCAGGCTGAATGACGAGCAAACCCTGTAAACAGGAAACAGAAAGAAAAAACAAAGAGTCAAGCAAGGACACATGAACATGGATATATGATCAGTACTGTGTGTAAATGATGCACAGTGTTGAACATGACTATATGGTCAGTACTGTGTGTAAATGATGCACAGTGTTGAACATGACTATGTGGTCAGTACTGTGTGTAAATGATGCACAGTGTTGAACATGACTATATGGTGCTGTGTGTAAATGATGCACAGTGTTGAATATGCATGGCTAAATGGTCAGTAGTACTGTGTGTAAATGATGCACAGTGTTGAACATGGCTAAATGGTCAGTACTGTGTGTAAATGATGTGTGTTCAATGAGTATTGCAACTCCATGGGCACTTACAAAGTTTCCGTCCATAGTGGTGGCCTGGAGAGTCCACCTGGAGCCCTGGGGAGAAGGCCATACATCACCACAATGACACATCAGCTGCATCAGCAGACTTCTTTCTCTTTCTTTCTATCTGTCTATTTCTTTCTTTGTCTTCCTGTTTCTGTCTTTTTATCTCTGTCTCTTACACACACACACACACACACACACACACACACACACACACACACTTTTTCTTCCTTCATTTCATTCATTTTTTTCTTAGCCTTTCTTTTTTCCCCCTTTCTTTTTGTCTTTCTCCCATTGTTTTCATAACTTATCTCTCTATCTGTCTCACATACACATACACACACACACACACACACACACACACACACACACACACACACTGACCTGCTGGTCAAACAGCGCCCAGAACATAGGCAGGGGGATGTAGAGGAACAACACCTTCAGCACCATCTTGATTTGTGCAATCAGCAGTTTCTGAGGACATGAAAAACAATCATATTTACTCTTTCTTCTGCTATGAAACAACTCTGTGTGACAGGCGATATGTTTAGTTGGTTCCAAAGTCACTTGCCTGGGTGTGATCGTACTGATTGTCAAGTTCATACTGTATGTGCATAAGTGTGTGTGTGTGTGTGTGTGTGTGTGTGTGTGTGTGTGTGTGTGTGTGTGTGTGTGTACATACTCCATATTTGTCCTCAGCCCAGTCCATCCAGTGTTCCCTGCTGGGGTACTGGCTGCTGCGGTGCTTGAAGCGGTTCTTGAGGGCGAACTACAATCAGACAGGCACAGAGATAGAACTCAGTACACTCAACATCACAAGAACATAGAACGCCTCCTTACACTCTCTCTTCCATGTCTCAACCCAGACCATTTTATGCATAATATATATTTATTTATATTACCAGAGAAACCATTTTCTCCATGTATTTTCGGGTGGATACGCTACGCTTAATTTAAATTAGTTTTTGTTTTGTTTAAAACGTTAAAAAATGACCCGTGTGAAGAGACAACCGTTTTGACGTAACATCAAAAATGCCTATGCTCTGTGTTGCTCAGATATTCACTCAACTGCACTTAACTGCAAACCAGCTAGTGCTGGGTCGGCTCTCTTGTAATACCACTTTGCACCACGTGTGGTGCTGTATAAATAATATGCAAGGCAATGGAAGAGTGGTGTGTGGCTGTGTTCAAGACAACCCGAATCCTACAGATTTACACACAGCACACAGTCATGCTTACCCCAATGCACTTGCAGACCTCCAACATGATGTTTCCTTTGGGGTCTACCTTGATGTACATCTTGCTCCCCACAATGAAGACAACTGTAAAAAAAAACAACAACAAAAAACACACAAACATACTGATTACGCTTGCTCAGTGTGATGGATTTATTGTGTGAGTGTTTGTTTTTGTAGATGTGTGTGTGTGTGTGTGTGTGTGTGTGTGTGTGTGTGTGTGTGTGTGTGTGTGTGTGTGATGACAGTGCCTGAAGTTTTTGTAACTCACTGAGGGCAACCATCATGAGAGCGGCAGGAACTCCAAAGGCCAGAGGGTAGCATTTCTGCACGGTGTGGATTCCACACTCCTGGGCTGTAGACGACACACACACACACGCACACACGCACACACACACGCACGCACACACGCACACACACACACACACACACACGCACAAACACACACACACATACAATAAGCATATGCAAATATACTCAGTAAGTCAGAATGTAGACAGTGCACATGTGAGGCACACTGAGGCAACACACACACACACACACACACACACACACACACACACACACACACACACACACACACACACACACACACACACACACACACACACACACACACACACACACACTAACACTCACACACACACACTAACACTCACACACACACACACACACACACACACACAAACACACACACTCTCTCTCTCACACACACACACACACACACACACAAACACACACTCACCTCTGAGAATTGGAGTGATGATAGTGGAGAGCAGACTGCCAGCATTGATTGACAGGTAGAAGATGGAGAAAAATGTGCTCCTCTGCTTCTCCTACACACACACACACACACACACACACACACACACACACACTCATTAATGCTTATGCACAGTCATCATCTATGCTTATCAGAGCCCATGCAACCTTTGACCTCTCATCTTGCTGTGTCAGTCTGTCAGATAGGGTGTGTGTGTGTGTGTGTGTGTGTGTGTGTGTGTGTGTGTGTGTGTGTGTGTGTGTGTGTGTGTGTGTGTGTGTGTGTGTGTGTGTGTGTGTCCATTCTGTTCTCTTATCACCTCTACCACTGGCCTCTGTCACTTCTTCACCTGTGCTACGACCTTGGTAGCTGATAAGGTCATTTATGATGACACAACAAATTGTGTCTATCAGTAGGATGCAAATACTGCAGGATTGGATAGATTTTTTGACGATATATGTCATTCACCCATCATTTTATTGACTTAATTTCACATATTATAGATTATTATAGAACATCTGTGTCACGTACGGTGTTAATAATTTTCTTTTGCCTATATGTTTACAGTTTCTAGAAAATGTTCAGGCTATTACCTCCATAAAAGGGTCCAATTGCCAATCATAACCAATCATTGCCAATCATGCCAATCATCATGTGTGTGTGTGTGTGTGTGTGTGTGTGTGAGATTTATGGTCTAACCTGGCTGTCATCAAACTGATCCCCACCAAAAGCAGCCACACAGGGCTTGATTCCTCCCGTGCCCAGAGCGATGAGCGCCAGTCCAACCATAGACAGGGCCCTGTGAGATGGAAGATGACACCACCGCGTTTTAGATAAACACAAGAGAGTTCATGCTTTCAACATAAAAAAAAAATAATAAAAAAATCATGTTGAGTTGTTTGCCCAGAGAGAGTGGAAAATCAAACTCACACGTGTAAGGTGAGGTTGTCCGGTATGCCATCCCTGTTATTGTCAGTGAGGTCATGAATGGCACTGACAGCCAAGACGGCCTGGCCAAGGGTGTACACAATGGACAGATAGATAATTGTCCTGGTGAGAGAGAGAGAGAGAGAGAGAGAGAGAGAGAGAGAGAGAGAGAGAGAGAGAGAGAGAGAGAGAGAGAGAGAGAGAGAGAGAGAGACATGATGGTTTCAGATATGCATACAGTATAAAAACTGAACAGACACATAGCCAACATGTTTTTTGCTGTGATGAGACCAATCATTTATACTGTTTACACTGTAATGAGATGTTCCCCAGTTACATTATAAAGTTGCTTTATTGGAATTATTGCCTTACCATTTATTTTACAACAACAACAACAACAACAACAACAACATGCTACAGTTGCACAGCCCTTTTCTAGGTGATCTAAGCACTTTACAGTGAAGGGAACCTCACTACACAGCACTACACACCTCACTACATTACACCACTAAAACACATGGCATAAAACAAGCAAGAGTTTTGTCTCCAGTGCCGATGTGTGTATGACACATCATCATGTTCAGAGCCGTGATGCATCATGATTCATTACACAACAGCTGCTACACAACAATACGCATCAGAAGCAATCGTCAACATTATTTCTCCTGACCCTGTCCATTCTGTCACAGGGCAATTCCACGGAAAATGTACTTTTTGTCACATCCATAACACCAGTGAAATGACTCGCCATTTGTATGATGTGAATGATAACATTCATGTAATCATTCACATCATACCATACCATCACATTTTATTGGCGTTATGGATGTTACAAAAAACATGATTTTCCATGGAATTGCCCCACAGTCCACACAGCACACAGGACACAGCATGCAGCGTGACTTAGAAGTTGTACAGTATAGTGGCAAATGTAAGTATTCTTTTATGAGGCTGTTTAGCCAGTGGTAATGGTAAGGAGATGTTAGCTGAGAGAGATGCACAAGCCCTTGTTGAAAAGAGTGATGAGGGTCATAATCAGAATTAAATGCGGTGGGAAAAGCTAAGTGCATTCTGGCACTGGAAAATGATTCATTTCTTTATTTCTGATATCTCAACATAAAACAAGCCCTATTCACACAAGTCGAATGAATGCTTGAAAGCTTTTGCCACAAGCGCAAGTCATAAACCACCTGGTTTGTGTAAACACCCTCACACACAGCCATATCTGCCCTTTTAAAGGTAAAGTCCATGACTAATCCACTAACAGCCTTTGTCCTTTGGAAAAGTCTGTGACTCTACTGTAATCCAGCGCACTTTCTGTCATAACCAGTGAATTGCCCCTCATGGTCCTCTCTCTGTTCTCCGTGTGTATGCTCACTTCACTTCAGAGATGGACGCTAAGAATTGAAGGGAGTAATCCTTCATTCAGTGTCTGACCGGCACTCACTTGAACTTGCCCAGCCAGGAGTCGGCGACGATGGCCCCGAGGATGGGTGACAGGTAGCACAGAGCCACGAAGGTGTGGTAGATGGAGATGGCTGTGTTCTCATCCCAGCGCAAGAAATAGGTGAAGTACAAAACCAACACAGCTGAGTGACAGAAAGAGAGAGAGAGGAGAGAGAGAGAGAGATTAGGCTGTGGAGGACGACAGATGCAGAAACAATAGGAGCAGATTTTTGTTGTGTGAAAGGGTATGGGGGAATAGAGTCTGAGGTTTACCTCGCATCCCATAGTAGGAGAATCTTTCACAGAACTCATTCACCACAATGAAGAAAATACTGAGTGGATAACCACAGACTTCCACCTGTTCAGAGAGAGAGGGGGGGGGCAACATCTCATTAAAGTCTGTTCAGAACTGTTCATGTTTGAAATGCATTCTACATTCTCAGCATGGTGAATACCTTTGCCAGTAAATATATAGCCACGTGTGAAAGTCGCTTTGGTATTTTTTTATTTCTAATTCATTATATCGCATTTTGATGAGTTGTGTGTAGAGTTTTGATACACAGTATGAACTGCAGAGTAGTGTAATGTAGTGTAAGTAGCATAAATTGATGTGTAGCATAATGTGTCGTGTTTATTTAGGTAACAGAGTAGAGTATGTGCTTGCAGAATGGTGACTTACACTCTTTTTCTTCTTAGTCTCCATGCCCATCTCCTTGTCTGAGAGAGGAGGACATGAGGATTTAATTAAACATCCCCAAAAGTGCACCATTACCCTTGCGTTATACTCATGATCAATCCCACTCTAAAAACGTGGAGTTTTAGAGCTCACATGTACTTTGTCTGCTTTGTCTGACAGGTAAAGAGAATAATTTGCCTCAACATCCATGATGCAATTCACAACTAAAATCACAACAATGTACAATTTTTATATTTTGATTGCTTTCCCAATGATCTGACTAAGGAAATATGAAAAGTTACTACCGGGCCGTAGCCAGAGTTTTTCAAATACTGAGGTCAAATAACAAGGAAAAATAACATCTTAAATGATGACTTCTGGTGAGTTTTGTGGAAAATGGACAGATTGAGACTTCATATTCAGTAATCCATCCCTGATAATGGGGGATGCGAACTGTTGAACTATAACCAATAGGGCCTAGACTAACCTACTAAAGGCTACAACTGCATCACACTGGTAGTCTAATTCCGTTACTTCAAACTCTGCGATTTCCACACTGTGGTCTCGTTTTGAGAAGTCAGATTGTAGCTGCAACTATGCGGCACATGACTCTGTGGTTCAGTGATATTTGTCTCATCAGTTCTATTTTCACTTAATAAATGAAATGAAACCTGAACAAAAAATACAGAGGACATGTCCTCATTGGTAGATACGCGCGTCGTTACTACACAACACCATAATGGTAGACAGTTCACAACAAGTTTACCATGATGGCCATACTGAATTTGCCAAATGCACGATTTATCATTTTTTACACAAGAATAACACAATAACATGGAAACATGAACAAATGATGATGCTATGTTACTGTTTTTCTACTACACCCAATAGCAATTATCTTTAACTCGTTTCAGTTCTATGGCAGCACACATTAATGAACTTTCCAGAGGCACAAGAGCAAATTTGAAACTATATTGGAATTGTTTTAATTTTCATAAAGTCCTCTTAAAAATACACTAAAGTGAAAAATGTTTATAAGACAGCATCAATGGGAATTAGTGCACAAACCAAAACCCAACTCACCTGCCATGGTCTCAGTTTAGTCTTGGGACGGCTCTAGGTATTCTCTTTAGCAATATCCTTAACAAGGCACACACACACAGAGAGACTCACACACACGCACTGGATGACTGATAATGCTTTTGTCTCGCTCTCTCTCCCTCCCACAAACAAACTCCCACACACACACTCAAGTAGCAGGCAAATCACTACTGACACTCAGGAGAGGTGAAGGGGGGACTTTATAACCTGTGTTCAGACCAACGCGCCTTACAGCATCCCCTTCAGCAGAGTGCGGCCCTCCGTTTACGACAGGCATGTCTGTGAACGTGGATGGGCTGAACAGCATGTGGGTGAGAGGGAGAGGTGTGTGTGTGTTTGTGTGTGTGTGTGTGAGTGTGTGTGTTTATCAGTAATTAACAATGAAACAAAACAACTGCTGATTTGTCTGTTAATCAGCTATTAAGAAGTAAGAAAGTACAGTAAGTAGATTTTAGCAGATAATATCTCCAGGAGTAATGTTGCTGGCATTTCCCCTTTATTTCTCCTGCAGCTCTCTTCAACATTCCATATTCGATTAATTAATAAGCTACTAATGAATAAGTTAAGACATTATGACTTGTATACTACAATAAAAGATACTACAGTAAAATGGTTAATATGCTCTGTAGAAAGAAAGGGATGCTATTTTAGGACGCTTGTCTGTTTGCATCACCTACTGTAAAGGTTCACAATTTTCACATGACGATTTAGTCATTTGGGAATCACATTTATCCAAATAGTCATACAGTACAGTAATCATATAATGAACTATGAGTAACTAACTATTGGTACAGTGTGATCACTAGTACCTAGTGTTCTTCCAAAAATAATCACTACAAAGAAGACTCTACTACATCACTACAAGACCTCTATGGATACAACAAAAAAATCACTTGCATAATAATTCATTTATAATATTTTGGGGACAGTTAAACCTTATTGTCAAAACCATTTCTTTTTAGTCTCAGAATCAAAAGCATACACTAACTCATAGCACATCTCTCCAGGCACGCTTAATGTGATTCAGCAGCTCTAGGAGAACAGATAGACCTCACATGTCAATTATTGCTCAGCCACTGGAACAGGCCTGCTGCCAAACTCGCCACTCCTCCACACTTTATCAATGACTACCCGATCACCTTTCATGCCCTCACTCTACCCAAAATGTCATCAGGTGGGCCACTAGCCACTTCTGGCATCCACGCTGTATCAGACATCAATCACTACTGATATCAGCACGTTTTCTGTTTCATAGGCTACTTTCTAACTAAGCTGCCTGAACTCTATGTACTCTATGTACTCTATGTACTCTATGAAATGAACACATAATAGTAACATGTGGACAACATAGCCGTCAATGGATCACTGACTGCAGCATGTATTGTTAAGAAGCAAGACTGTGCCAAACTCATACAGATCATAACCAATAAGGACATTTCTAATCTACACTCATATGGGCTGTTGCAAATGTACTGAATCTCTCTCTCTCTCATGATGCGGACAGACATGGATCAGTTTTTTTTTTTTTTTTTACACAGATGAACCAGATGTTTCACACTGTACACTATATACCTACTGTAAACATGAGTGCTGAAGGTAGCTAACCTGTAACCTGTTTCAAACAGCATCAGCATGCTTTAGTTTCAGCCCCAGTGTAAACAAACAATATACTCCTACTTGTCTTTACTTCACACTTTAATATAAGCTCTGAAATTGTACACAGTGCAGTAAAAAACTAAACTCAGTGCATATGTTTACTTGTAGCTCATACCTTATGTATCAAAAACCAAAAAAACACACTCACATTAGAGACCTAGTGCTTAGCAATCCTCGCAGCTGTTTGGAGAAGCCCACGCTTACAAACTACTATACTCCATGGTTTCTCTCAATGTGTTTGTGAGTGTGTTTGTGCGCGTGTGCATGTGTGTCTGATTGACAGGGGGCCAGGATTAAGGTGTCCTTTTTAGCTCACACATACTGTCACACACACACACACACATACGTACACACACTGTAGCTTTCCCCGGTGTCAGCATCCCTCATTCTCTCTAAGCACATCCAAAACACCAGGCGCAAACAAGCAGTGTGCTCTGATGCTGTAAGGTCATCAGACCTGTGTTTCTCAGCAACACTGGCCGACAGAAAAGAACACAAACTGACACTCTCATGGTCAGCGGCCGCTGATCTGAAGGATTAGTCAGATTGATGACTGCATTTTCCTGAAATATTATTATTAGCAAAAGATACATATATTGTATATATTGCAGTAACTGTGTGTGTACTATACGTATGATTCAAATAGTGGTGATCATCAGTGATTAGTGCTCCTCACACTAAGACACTGACTCTGACTGATATCAACTATAAATGCAGACAGACAGCATTTATATACTACAGTATATTCATGTGCTTGGCCACTGAAAAACGGATCAATCTGTTCCTTTTACAATAGTAAGACTATTACATAATAAATTACATGTGACAAATAAACACTTGATGTTTGATTGTGCCAATAAAGCGCATGATTAGCAGAGACTGTCCATAAATCAAAGTTCACAGAGCTGAAGGCCATTAAAGTCAAAGGAGGTGAGCTGCTGCCAAGTTTCAGTGGACTTTTACTGACAGTGAAGCACTTTGTTATTCTGCATAAGACACATCTGCGGGATGACTGATAACGACTGTGTAAGGAGAGTTGAAACTGTGCACAGATCACAAGGGAATGACTAAAACATTTGACCTTCCACTGTTCATTACATTGTTGTAGGTTATCCTTTTTTCACCCAGAACAATAAGCTGAACCTAATTGAAACACAATGTGGTTATTATGACCGCCGTGCAGCGAAGCGGCGGTCATATAGGTTTAGTCAGATTTATTTTTTTTTTCTCTTTTTTTTTAATTTTTCTTTTTTTTTTTTTTTTTTCTTTTTCGCATGCCCAAATTTCCGTCAATGATTCCCGGGACACTGAAAGACCGGGGTACACGAAACTTGGTGGACATGTAACCCCACATGGATAGCATGGAACCATCGTTTTTCGTTTTGATCTGTAGCCCCCCCGCTGAATTGGACCCCCCGAAAGGAGGGTAGGGCAGACACAGTTTTCTGTGAATATCTCGAAAACCGTAGAGTTTAGGAGGACCATTTTTTTTTGTATGTTGATCTCAAGGGGCCATGTCAACCCATTCCATAACCACTCATTTCATGTATAGCGCCACCTAGTTAAACACAAAAAAGTAAAAATGAGGTGGTGTAATTGAAGGTATCTGTGACCTAACATAGTCAAAACTGCACGAAATTGGAAGTGTAGGATCATTATGACACCCTCTGTATGCACGCCAAGTTTTGTGGAATTCCGTTCATGGGGGGCCACACAATAAATTAATTTATGTTACTATACACCAACTGGCCTGTAGGTGGCCGGAGACAGTTTTCTGTGAATATCTCGAGAACCGTAGGGCCTAGGAGGTCCACCTTTTTTTTGTATGTTGGTCTTAAGGGGGCATGTCAACCCATCCCATTACCACTTATTTCATGTATAGCGCCACCTAGTTAAAAATTAAAAAGCAAAAAATTAGGTGTTTTCATCTCAATATCTCTGGCTGACAAGGTCAAAACTGCACGAAATTAAAAGTGTAGGATCATTATGACACCCTCTGAATGCATGCCAAGTTTTGTGTACTTTCGTTCATGGGGGGCCTTACAATAAAATAATTTATGTGTACATTTAGTGACGTACACCAACAAGGATTCCCGGGACACTGAAAGACCGGGGTACACAAAACTTGGTGGGCATGTAACCCCACATGGATCCATCGTTTTTCGTTTTGATCTGCAGCCCCCCCGCTGGACTGGACCCCCCGAAAGGAGGGTAGGGCAGACACAGTTCTCTGTGAATCTTTTATGGTATGTTGGTCTCAAGGGCCCACATCAACCTGGCTCATAATCACTCATTTGTGATTTGCCCCCCCCCCCCCGCCCCGGTCAAAAATGAAAATGCAATATTATTCTGCTTTAATCGCCCCTATCTTCAGTTAAGATGTTCAGAACTGCACCAAATTTTATGTGTATGATTGACCTGGCATTCTCTGGGGGTATGCCAAGTTTCGTAGAATTTCATCCATGGGGGGGGCTAAAAAAAATAGGTTATGTGTACATTTAGTGACTGTACACTCATTGGCCTGTAAATGGCGGTGCACACATATAAACATGCACACACACAGGCACCCACATACTATCGGTATTAGAACGGCCGATACATAATTACAAATTCAATAGGATCAAAAGAAAGCCAAAATATTCATCATCATCATCATGGCTGCATTTTCAGTATTGGCGATAAGTAGTCGTTTGTCCACTAGATGGCGCATCGTTGCAGTGAGACGTAATTTTTTTGGAAGTTAAAAGTGGGTTGAAAAAATAATGGACACTTCCTACAAAGACTGTAATTTACCGCAGCGAACATCTAATAAGGACAGGACGATGTTCACATGAAGTGTAAGTGAGGATGAAGTGAGGATGTTTATCGGACATGCTTGGTTTTTACTGCAGGTACGTTAATCTTGTAATATCAATAAGGACCTAGGTAATGTTACCGTTAGCGCATTTGTAGAAAACTATAAATGCGGTTATACCAAGCAAATTGATAACAGCACTGTTTGTATCTTTCGAGTGTCATTTATTGCACGTGCTACAAAATCATTCTGTGCAATGGAAGATTTACCAACGTTACACCGGTCTGATACATTTTTGCCTATACATGCGTGAGACTGAGACGCCTGTTTATTTTGTTTTAAGTGCGTGCAGGGTGTGAGAGGGGAATCGATGTGCTTTGATTCCAGCTTGGTAGTTGTAGTCTGTGAAATTAAAAAGCACGTGTGTGTGAAGTATCCAAACAATGACACCTTCATTTCATTATGGCTGCTTTAGCAACACACCTTAAGCTACTGTGTAGTGGGTCCCATTTAGAAGTGGCTACTTCATTTGCGCTTTCCTTGACTCATGGAACTGCGTGAATGTTATTACGACTTTTCGCCACGATATGGCAGTTTAAGTCCGCTTGATACTGTAAGTCGTAAGCCATTGGTTTCCAAAGGAGATTTTATTTGTGTCGCCAGCATAGCCTATTGACAATTTATGTTGTAAATAGGCCTACCTTATAATCCTACCTGTAGCTTAGGGAAGCTAACCGCTTTCTATTAGGATCTAGTTTGTTAGTTACAGTTTTGTCATAACTCCCTAATGCATTTTTGCATTTAGAATAGCCAGAGCGTGTATATCTCAATCTGAAAATTAAACAATATCGGGTGCCTATGGACTAGGCTGGGTGAACCCAGCCTGATCTGCCCGCTATTTATTTTTTGATTTCTTAAAAGATTGAGCTTGGTCTGATGAAAGCCAGACTAGCCATGGACCTCAGTTACACAATGCAAGGGAACATGAATCAGCCTATATTTGCACGAACAATAACGGACAAAAGCTCTTCAACTTTGGCCCGTTAAAATGTGTATGAACAGTCTAGCGACGCATTTCATCAAGGCCCATTTGGACATGTCAGTTATTTGCACCACTGGTTAGATGTAAAACAGCATTTCGTTTCAGACTACTGTTACTTAATTTGTGCATTAACAATAACGTTTCAGACTACTGTTACTTAATTTGTGCATTGACAATAAAGTATTACATGAACTAAAGATGACTAAAATCTTATGTAGAAGAAGAAATATTCACAAAAAATCCATCCATCCAAAAATGACCTTTGTTTTTGATAGCTGTTGAAAACGGCATGGAACTGACAGAGATGTTTTTGTTTATAAATACATAAAAAAAAAAAATAATAATAATAATAACATTATGCTGATACCTTTTGCTTTTCCCAAATACAATGTAGCCTACAGGTGTAAGTGACCTTTCATCAATCCAGTTGCAATGGATGAACTGTGATGACCTGCCCTACTTGTGATTGTTTAGAGATTTTAAAGGTTTTATAACAATGCTACATCTTCTTTGGCTATTCTACAATCTATTCACCTTTTCAGCACAAGTAGGCTACTTTCTGTGCAGCCGCACACACACACTCAGGCATGCCAAACAAGCATACACAAAAGTTTCAAGAGTGGGGGATGGAGTAAAAGATGGAGACAAATTGAAGTGTGATTTATTTTCGCGGAATGGATGTACAGGACTGAGCGGCGGTCATATTTTGTACCGCTATGCGGTACATCTAGTTTAACTTTAAAATAATAATGGCTTCAAATTCATTTGGATGATTCTTATATTAGGCAGAACTGCATCTCTGCCAATACTGATGAACGCCTGGTATCGCACTATGTAACATTGTTCTGATCAGTAGTCAACCCTTCATTGGTTACCCCCTTAGTGCTAAATGGGTACCCAGTATGTTGCAAATTGACAAGGGGATTTCCTACATTGTGCTACTTTAAAGGTGGACCTTAACATTGCACATTACAGTACCATGTCATATTAGGCATCACATCTGGCAATAAACGAGAGCAACCAGGACACACAGTAAAACACCACAGTGATAATACTTAACTTTAATAGAACAGAAGTATTAGAGGACATCGTTCCTTTATGTAACAACAGAAGAATAACATTCTGTTAGTAAATATAAAACCTATCTGACACTTCAAATATAAAAAATGAATTCCATTTGACATGTACAGTACACCATTGCAAGGTTATAAAAATTCTTTGCCCCTGTGCCCTGATGCTATAGTCTGCTACAACAAAACCTCTATACCTCTATAGAACCTCTACAGAACCTTTACAGAAGCTCTACAAAAGCTTTATAGAACCTCTATAGAACCTCCAAAGAAGCTCTACAGAACCTCCAAAGAAGCTCTACTGAAGCTCTGATCTCCTGCTTTGGCAAGAGAGATGATTTTTTAAAAGAGCATGAAACTGAGCGAAGCAAGGCCCACGAGACTCACACACACACACACAAAGACACGTAAAATATTGCACTCCTCTCCTGTTAGATAGAAAACAGGTATAAAAGAAAAACAGTCCCTTGGCATTTTCTCTCTCTGGTAAAAAATAAAATCTCAGCATCTGAGAAGTGAGAAAAGTGCAGGATTTAGAAAGTCGACGAGTCCGATATCTAAGGAGACAGAGGGAGAGAGAAGGCCCTAAGGAAGTGATGCCAAGAAAACAAAGTCAAACTTTCGGTACGGCACAAGTGACACCTGCAACATCGCTTACAACCTGAAGCAACATTATCACCCACCCCCCAAAAAACAAACACACAAACAACAGAGAAAGAACATATAACCCGACATGATGACCAGTTTCACAGGATGACTAGACTCTAAATGGTGAAAATGCAGGTGACCCCTCACACCTGTTCCTTATAAAGACAAGAGGCAGCCGAAGAAATCTGAGCATGGACCTTTTCACATGCACACAAGGACAAAGAGATAGACGCATCATGACAAACAAACGTTTCGCTGCTCTCTCAGTCACATGGTCCCCTGAGTCCAGTCTCATGGTTTGTGTTACTGACCAATGGGGAACTCTGTCCATGTTCCACTATTCCAGGCCATGTTTTTGTCACTGAGACGAGGTCATTACAGTTCAAATGAGTCATACCGGCCAACTGGGGAAAAAGCCTATGAAAATTGCCCTTCATTTTCAGATATAGCAATATACTTTTTAATCAGGGGGTCTACATAAAAATTCACTGAGTAAAAATGATTTAGTTTTTTTTCTTTTGCCCCTTCTTTCTGTCGCCCTGCCTTGTTTTCTCTTTTCTTCAATTCCCCTTCAGTCTTTTTGGGGCTCTTTTCCTGTAAAGCATGTGTCTCTTTGTATCTTCCTCTGAGAAGATCAGAGGTCAGAGGTGAAAGGTCACACAGTGGAGGTGGCAGTGGGCAGGCCATGGAGGGTGGCACCACCACCAGGTGTGCCACTGATGGCGTTGAAGATGTGCAGCGAATCAGAGAGGGCGTTTTTTGCCACCCCATCCTCAACTGGAAAAATCTGAGGAAGAAAAGAGAGAGAGAGAGAGAGAGAAAGATAGAGAGACAAAAAAGGAGGGAGAGAGAGAAGGCAAGAGAGTAGAGAGCCATTAATGTGAGAGGAAAGTAATGAAGAGATGAATGAACAAAGGTGCAATGGTGAAGGTGCAATGATATAAATTAAATCTGAAGATAAATGACAACAAAAAAAAAACAGTTAGACTAACAGACAGACAGAGAGAGAGCAGAGCAGAGCAGAGCACATACTGTATTTCACACTGACACACAAAAACACAAATCAGCAGAAAAGGAGCCAAATTAAAAAAGCTCTATTACCATCCAATCTGCACAGGCAAGCCCAAGAGGAGCGAGAGAGGGAGGGAGAGACACAGCGTTATTGAGCGCAGCGTAGCACAGGCAGCCATCTTGTAGCCTACTGGCACACAGTCAGGGCTGATGTCTACATGCTTCAGTGCAATTACATTAGCATACCACAGCATTCAGAACCCTTTCATACATCACTAATTAACCTCATTAACAAATTAACAAATTAACCTCAACTTTGACTTCACAACATCACACAACATCGCCAAGCACATTTAAGTGGAATCTACAGCCATAGCTTGTACATTCAGATGATACACATACAGTAGAGTAAGTGTGACATGTTGTTAGTGTTAGTTTAGTTTGAGGGTGTTAGATGAGTTAGGTGGGTGCAGAGGACAGTGTACATGCTGTCTGTGTGCAGCAGGGCTTGGGGTATGTGTACATGAAGACGAACTAAAACTAAACTCCCCCTCAAGCAAAGACCACACAGTATACCCCAACAGAGTGACAAGTTCCACAGGATGAGTAGTGATTAGTTTGCGTGGGTTTGATGAGTATCAGTTATAAAGTCTCTTGGCTGACTGACCTGTTCATGCATGATGGCCGACAGCTCTCGGGTCAGGTCCCTATAGTTGGCCTTCATCTCATCGTGGTACTCCTGCTGGTCCTCCTTGATCAGGCGCTCATTCACGCCCAGGCCTTGACCACAGGTGTCCACAAATTGCCTGGGCAAAAATATTTACATGAAATCTCAAACACTTTCACAAGGCAGGACTGGCTCTGCCCATTAACGTAAGCCTGTGACAATTATGCCATCATGTGAGTTAAAAAAACCCTCTTATCTGTCTAGTACACTGTTATACCTGAAGACCTCTTTGAGCTGTTTGACTTTATTGTCTGCGTATTTCTTCTGGCAGCCGTCATCGAGGAATGCTCTAGCGTACGCTAACGGACCCGCATTCACCTGTGTCACAAAAATACCTAATTAACACCTCTCATTAAGAAAATGACATGAGTGCAGTATGGGAGAGAGCATGCCTGTCCGTCTGTAAGTGTGTATACATGTCTATCTGATCACCATCATGACCATCAGGATAAATAAAAAAAAATAACATAAAATGAAATCATCTTTTAAAGAGTGAGGGCCTGTCCACACTGCCAACAATAACTATACAACGATATATTTAAGTATCAATATAGGTCATTAGAACGACAACGTCAACACCACATAGTATAATGACAACATAAAATCAATCAGAATACATCGAATTCTAGAAATCACATTAATGAACATGAAGGATGGAGAGACTTTGCTTAGTGTTGGTCAGTGTGGAAGTTCAAATTGTTAGTTCATAGTTATTGATGTGGATGAGTCTTAATGTATTTTTTAAGTGACAAAGGTGACGTGTGTGTGTGAGTTTTTATGAACAAACGGATAGCCCTTGTTGGGCAGTGGGTACACACACACACACACATGCACACACGCACACGCATGCACGCACGCGCACACACACACACACACACACACACACACAAGCTTCTACCTGCACACTGATGCTGCCCTGGAGCTTGAGCTGCAGGCGGATCATGTCCACCTCGCTGGTCGAGCAGAGTGCCCGCAGCTCGCCCACCTTGCCGCTCATCTCATCGATGGCCACCTCGATGGGGCTCAGGTCCGTATGGTGCTGGTACATGACCGCGATGCGCTTCTTCACGTACGGGAAACAGTGAGTGGCTGAGAGAGAAAGAGAGAGAGGAAGGATGGGGGGAGAAGACAGGAAAGATGAAGGAGAGAGAGAGAAAGAGAGAGAGAGAAGGATGGGGGAAGAAGACAGGAGAGTGGAAGGAGAGAGAGAAACAGTTGGACAAAGAAAGATCAAAGAGACGAGGAAGAGACACAAACTGGATGAATATACAAATGGATATGGGAAACCTGCATGCACATGGCATTGATGGTTTCATGTGGCCTATGAAAAGGTGATTACAAATATTGATGAGTTATAATGACTTTGTGCAAAATGTCTCATCATAAAATTAAGTTCCTTCAAGCAACTGCTGCAGTGATTTGTTTGCTTTTGCTCAATGTCCTAAAGATAAGAGACAATCAAATCATATGCAGGTTCCATAAAGTGGCACTTTAACTATGACTAATTCCCTCTCACTCCTGCCGGAGCAGAGGAATCTGCAGACGGTGTGGAGTGAGAGAAGGCTGACGGTCAGCCTTTTCGCCAGCATCAGGACGTTCAGTTTCTATCAGTTCATCTGCTATCAGCAGCGGCTGTAAAAGCTGTACTTTTGGAACAGGGGTGGCCTGTAAATCAATAAAGTTAGCAGGAACAGGAAGGTGGTCTATTAGAGTTTTTTAGGGTGTGGTAGAGATGGGTGTAGAGTGTCAGAACTGTATTTAAGGATCGTGTGGATGAGAGAAGACCAAGTCATGCTATCATCTGATGACTTTGTTTACTGGATTTATAGCTATGTGCTTCCTGCTAAGTGAAGCCCATTGTAAATGAGTTGTTGTGGTGTATATGCACAATGAATTGGATTTAGGTCCGATGTCATAAAAGACCCCAAAGGCAGGTTCTCCATCAGTTAGACAGCATACAGTATATTGTGTAGTACTAGTGATGAAGTTGTAAGTTAAACCTCAATACAATTGGTTATAGGCTTCATATTTAAAACCCATTCCAAATCTCTTACTCCCACTGATTTCCCGTCCACTAGACCCTGTCCTGTCCATTAATGGCTAAGAACCTACAATATGATTTTTGGGGGTAAGAGGGTTAAGGCTGCCAGTCTTATGACATGTCATTTTCTATATTTTTGATATGTTGCTGAGTAGATCATAAACAGCAAAGAAAAGTGATTGATAATGACTGACTGACTATTATTGTGTTACATGCTTCAAATGTAAAGCACTTTGAGCTGCATTCTGTGTATGAAAGGTGCTATACAAATAAAGCTTATTATTATTATTATTATTATGATTTTGAAAACATGGGGGATGGGAGATCACGGACGTACTGGTGAGGACGGTGCGACGCTTGCACTGCTCCTCCACGCCGCCTTGCTTCTTCCCCGACACGGTGAAGGGCGTCTCGAAGACGAAGCGGCGGATGTTGTGACTGCGCTCGAAGTCGGTGCGCCGCTCCTCCAGCTCCTTCTCCTCCAGGTACGGCGTCACGTGCGTCACCTGGATGTAGGCGAACTTGGAGTCCAGATCCTTGGGGTTTACCTGAGAGGTGATGGGTCAGTATGGGGGACAGGGGGGCATGAGGGGGAAATGGATAGTCAGACTCCTACACAGAATTCTAAACAAAACCACTCTTTCTGTGTGTATTACATGTATGTACACACACACACACACACACACACACACACGCACGCACACACAGTTTCCATATGTGTTGAGTATCTCCAACATAACACTCCGTGGTTTACAGTTTGTACTGTAGGTACGCTACACCTCTGGTAAAAACATGAGGAGATAAAGTGCGTTGTAAAAACAGTAGAGCGTGCAGTAGCCTCTTAGTTTGGGAGACAGACTTTACTTTATCCTGGTGACTCAGGCACTGTAAACCAAAACAGTCAAATAGACTCAAAATAATTATTTAACTCTATATAACTCATTACCATCACCTTAAATATAAATATTTGAGTTACTGGTACCCAAATCAAATAATTACAATATCTGTAGAAACGGATTGAATGAATAAACGTAAATGTTTAAAGGTAAATAGTTTGAGTTTAACTTTATAGTTTGCAGTTTGCTAATGAATCCTTTGCTACTGTACCTGGGACAGACCCTTCAACTAATATCTTATAATAGATTCTCTCTCTCTCTTTATTTATCTATCTATATATCTTTCTCTCTCTCTCTCCGTCTCTGGGGTGTAGTGGGAGTGTGTTGTGATGTGGTCCAGGGATCAAGGACACAGGACATTACTGTACTCTTAAGAGTGTACTGATGTCTCTGCAAATTAATTGCGTGGAGCAAAAGTCAGTGGTGCACCACGGTCATTGACATTGGCTTTGGGTTTTTATAGGTGAAAGGTGATGAGAAAGTCTATCAGCCTCTGACCATTGTAATTAAATCCTATCTCCTACTGTGCATGCAGGCTTCTGCTTACAGCAACAGAGCACATGTCTATGTAGTATGATGGCCTTTCTGTTGGTATATGTCTGTCTGCGTCACCCAGTTAGGTGCTTCACATTGGTGGTGGTTAGTGAGGGTCCCTTTTCAGGGGCGCTATAGTGGTGATTTGGGTGCCACTATATAAATTGAAGTTATAAAATTATTCACTATATAAATTCAAGCTGTTGTGTGTGTATGTAGGTGTGTATGTGTTGGTTTATGTCTCTGTGTGTGTGTGTGTGTGTGTGTGAGTGTGTGTTTCACACTCACCCTCCCAGAGTCTTGGATCATTTTGACGTTGTCGGGGCCAAACTTGTCCGAGTAGAGCTTGAGTAGGCGCTGGGAGATCTCGGAGAGGGGCGTGAACTTGGGCTCCTTGTAGATGTACTCCTTCCCATCCTCGTCCTCGAAGAAGCCCTGCAGCAACACAGCCAGCACATGGGGGCTTAGCGGTGGACACTTACCCACAGACTTGAGGACTCCGCTGGGCTGAAGGCCTAAGGCCTCCGCATAAAGGCTCAGACAGGAGTGTGGGGCACTGTGCTTTTCACGTTCAATTACAACACATTCCATTGTTTCAATTTCAATTTCAATTTAATTTCACTTATAGAGCACCAAAACATTACACATGTCTCATGGCGCTTTACAGAGTGTTAAAACATTCAGAGAGAGCCCATGAGTAACAGGGGCGAGGAAAAACTCCCTAGAATTGGAGATACATATACTGTAGGAAGAAACCTCGAGCAATACAACCCCACACACCAGTGCCGAACTCTGTTGCCACCACAACATGTCAATTACAATTTGGTTTTGTTTTTGTCGGTGCCGCTCAGGATAATACATTGTTTATTGAACGCTTGTCAGCTAACAAATTTAGCAACAAGCAACAAGCAAAAGCACACATCAAAAGTGACAATAAAAAATGAAGCCATGCGAAACACTATCCAAGACAAACAGAGGGACAGCAAGCTGATGAAATGAAAAAGAAAAACAAGTTTTCTGGTGGAGGAATGACAGAATTCCCACTCACTCAGAGAATATGAACACAGTCACTACGCGATAAAGAGGAACAGACAAACTTCCTTTTTACATAAACCTAATTACGTTTACAATTTCATTTCCCAAATGTCTCCAGACACCAGGGGTGGCTGCTATTATGGGATAGGGCAGGAGTCACAAAAGAAGCAGATAACACAGGTCATCTGATACCATGGCAACACTGAGAGCATAGCACATTACTCCATTCATATGGAAGTAATGAGGAGTTACTGCTGTACAGTGAGTGCTTAGGCCGGTCCATCTGTCAGTACATGGCAGTCATTCGGCGCATTAAGAGCTGTCTATGCTCTTGGCTCACAGTGGTTCAGCACAGTGCACTAACATGCGGTAGCAAATAGTCATAAAGCTTTTCCCACAATAAAGGAAAGATACATGAAACTTTATTTTCTCTCTTTCTCTTTCTCTCTCCCTCTCTCTCTCCCTCTCTCTCTCTCTGTGGTGTGTGTGTGTGTGTGTGTGTGTGTGTGTGTGTGTGTGTGTGTGTGTGTGTGTGTGCGTGTGCCTTCACTACCTGACTAAACACAATTTAGTCACATCAAACGTCCAGATAGTGTAACTTTACTGAACCACTCTGACTAGACAATATAATAATATCAGTAACCAGTTTGATGATCAACATACAGAGGCGCAGTAACTAAAAGCTGGCAGTATTTTAGATGAATGAGATGAAGTCTTCAGTGAAAATGTGTAAACCATGAAGTGAATGTTGAAAAACATGAAAAGTAAGTACTGTAAGTAAGTAAGTAAGTAAGTAAGTAAATTTAATTTATAAAGCACATTTAAACACAGCATAAACTGACCAAAGTGCTGTACAATGGATAACTAAAGATAAAGACGAAGAGAAATAATACAGAAAAACACATTGGACCAATAGTCTTAAAAACATAAATAAAACATCTGGATGATAAGCTGGGTGGTGTTATGCTGCTTACTATCACCTTTTGCTGAGACGCCCCCTCAGCTTGGCTTTTTCTAATGCTGGCTAAATCTAGGATGACTTCAAATAACCATGAAATATCTGTGCCCATCTAGCTTCAGTGGGCACAACGCCAGTGCTCATGAGGCTAAATGATCGGACTATCAAACTATCCCTGCCCCTGGCGTCTCTATCCAGACACCGGTTTGTAGTTTGTAGACTGGAGTTCTATGTTAGAAAGGGAGGATGTGCGTTTAGAGCAGGTAGAAGCTTAGCAGACAGAGAGAGGCCCACAGTCCGGCAGAGAGAGAGGAGGAGAGGCAGGCAGGCACCACACTAGCACTGCACACACAATCTGAGTCAGGCAAAGCGAGCCGAGCACAGAGCACAGACTTACCGCAGCCTGACCGCAGAGAGAGACAGAGAGAGAGAGAGAGAGAGAGAGAGAGAGAATGAGAGAGTGAGAAAGAGAGAGAGAGAGAGAGAGAATATGGTTAACCATTTGGGGAGTGAAGGAACATGCTTAGCCTCTACAGGTTCTTCATGCAGGAGTCAATAAAGTGCCTTGTTTTGTCGATTTGACATCTGAGGAAAGTGGCTATGGTGTTAGTGGGTATTGACATAATTGTACTGCTTTTAGATCCACAGGACAATTACAACAGCAGCTGAAAATGCCTGATGGCATTTGATGAGGCAGCTTGATGATTGATCAGTATTCTTAAGTCACATGCAGATGGATTATTTCTGTTATGCTTATGCTATGTTCTACATTAGTCAATTAGAAATGTTAGCGCACCTTTTCTAGCACTGCCTGTATGGAGGCTCAGTCAGTCTGTTGGAGTCAGTCATTTCAGTCAGTCACTAGAGACCTCTGGCCACAGACAGGGTTGATTCATAGTCTACGCAAGCTACATGGACGCAAAGGCATCAGGCTATGTGAGGAGGGTTTAACACGTACTTGCATAGCAAAATGTGCTGTACAAATTTTTGCAACACAATGCAAGCACGCGTGCCTTGTCATGCGTTTCCAATGGGGGCACATTGTCTGCAAAGATTGCATAGACTACGAGAGGGCTCTTCAACACGTGCATAAGTTGTGTCCACGTAACTTACGTAGACTACGAAGTACGAACCGACCCTTAATCTCCTCAGGAGTGTCTGCTATGGAGACTTAGAATATGTGCTTTTTAGTACTCGTGTAACAGGTACTTAATAACAACCCCTCCTCTAGTTATCTAGCTTTGTATGTAATGATAGCATTCTATTAAACAGTAGCATTCATTGTCACTTTTAAGTCTCCTTTTGCACTGTATCTGTTGAATGACAGTCCATTTGTAAGTCTCTTTGGATAAAAGCGTCAGCTATATGAATGTAAACAGTGGATGTCTGTGATGGGGGATCTTGGGGCAGCACAGGTGACAGGTGACTCACCTGGCCGAAGAAGGCCACTCTGAAGTAGGTGCCCAGCAGCCTCTTGCCTGTGTGCATCACCTCCATGACTTTCGTGTAAGCCCGGTGAAGCGTGTCATACAGGTGGGCCAGTTTCTGCAGGTCAGGACCACATACATACATACACACACACACACACACACACACACACACACAGAGAGAGAGAGAGAGAGAGAGAGAGAGAGAGAGAGAGAGAGAGAGAGAAGAAAGAAAGAGAGAGAGAGTTCACAAATACTGTATCTATCAGTAGGCTTATTTATTTTATTATGGATCAAGGCCAATAATTCATATTATTTAAAGTGAACAGATGCATTGTTATTGTGATGTAAAAGCTGGATGCTATCAGTTATTTTTCAAGACTTATAATTATATTGGAGTGTGTAGTGTGTGTGTGTGTGCACCTCAAAGTCTCTCCTCTGCTCATAGATGGGTATAATGAGTCTGTAGATGTCGGAGATGAGTTCATAACGCTCTGCCTTCCACAGACCATCAGCACACTCTTCCAGCAGCTCCATTAGCACCTCCTACACACACACACACACACACACACACACACACACACGTACGTACGTGCATGCACACACACACACACACACACCACACACACACACACACACACACCAGATGGAGGAACATGACATTAGAAAAAGCAGTTGATGGCCTATCTACTAGGAAGTACAGCAGACACAGGAGATGAGCTAAAAGAGATGTTTTTCCCTCATAAACCTGATGACACTTAGAGAACATCTTTTTATGGGCAATCAGGGCCTTGCTAGATTTTACTTCCGTTACACTGAAACCATTTCAATCGGAACAGTTCCTGTTTGTATGATACTGTTAGTGTGTGTCTATAAGAGTGTGTGTGTGTATGAGAGAGATAGAGAGAGAGGGAGAGAGAGAGAGAGAGGGAAAGATAGAGAGAGATAGAGAGAGAGAAAGAGAGAGAGAGAGAGAGAGAAAGAGAATGGTCATGTGCTTGTTTGTCTGTGAGCACCTGTGTCTGTGAGCGCCAGTGTCAGTGTCTGTGTAAATGCAAGCGCTCACTGCACTGCCGATCAAATCCCTTGATAAGAAACTCTCAAAGTTGACTGCACTTATCTAACCAGGAGATAGGACAGACTCTGCCCCCACTCTCCCCTACCAAGACCACACACACACACACACACACACACACACACACACACACACACCCTCATGCACTGAATTAATTATTATTAGAAAAGATAAGGTCATCCAGGAACATTTCTTACGAGTACAATTAAAGCTTTACTGCCTTTAATGTGGTCTTTTCAAATGCAGCACATGCCGCACAGACTTGTGGAACTCAGATGTCATAGTGCAGTATTTAGACTGCACCTGTAACTACGGGAGTGTTAAACACTACAGTGGGCATCGCTTTCAAATGACCACTTCATTCGCGCATTACGCGGCGTGAAGCTGCGTGAAGCTTTAGTACCACTTTCAGCCACTGTGCGTCGCTCTGCCACTGTACATCACTCTGCCTGCCGTCCCTTACATAATTGTTGCCGAGAGTAATCCCAGCCTACGAATTCAATAACAAAATAAATCAGGCATAATTAAACATTACCTCGATTTAGGCTACTTGGGTATGGCTTAAGGCTTGACTACACGAAAATCGAAATTTGCTGTCTACATTATTGTCAGTGTTGAGGTTAACGCAACTACGCAAATCAAAACAGTGGTGTGATAATTGAGCCAGTAGAGAAATAACTGTTCAGAATTAATCTGTAGCCTTGGGTAGGCTTCTGCAGAAAACAATGTTGTTGCCGATTTAATACTATCTGGCTACGTTTTTAACAGGCTACGCAATAGAGGCTTAGACAACTATGACCCACGTTTTGGTTTCGTAAATTAATTTGGCCTACTTCTTGACTGCAATGTAGTCAATTGACTGCTTGACATGTCATTTTTATTTTTCTGTACAATAAACAATTACATCTGCTTTATGCCGCAGAATTACATTCATATTTGGCAGACTGCAGACGCGCCACTTCCCTCCCCATATTCCAAGATTAAGATAGTATGAAGTGCTTTTTGTAAAAAAATAGTTAAAACGAATAGCTATTTGCAATTTGACTAAACACTGGTCCTCATTTTGCGAATGCGAGGACGATATGAGCCTGTTGCATTTAGTTAGATGTCCGAGTCACGCATAATGTTTGAAAACCACTGGCTCGTAATCACAATAATTTAACACACGACAGTTGGATAACCTACTTCATCATGTCCCCATGCCTACATTTTTGTGAGTAACATAGAGATCGTTAAAAACAATAAAGTATGGCTCTCCGTTTGGGACATCGAAAACTTATATTTTTAATAGACTACCGTCGAAGATGCTTACTTGCAAAAGCCTCGGGATAACACGTTATCTCCACTATCATCAGTCATGCCCCTTGATCAAAGTGGGGAATGAAATAAAAGTTTGAGAACCACTGGCTTAACAAGTTACCTACAGTCCAGAACACAGAATCTGTAATATTCTGATGATCGGCGATGATATCGGCAAATGTTTGTTTTCCAAAGTAAGAATTTCACTTCACCATGCACCTTCGACAATACCTGGCCTACCTGGTATCATTACAAACATTATTCTGTGTCCTAAAACTGGCATATTTTATGGCATTGTGTCATGTAAGTTCGTTGCAAAATCTAGAGAAATGTGTGAGGTGGTCAGCGGGGGACAATTGAGACACACATTGGATTGTTTTATTACTTGAACACTCCACACTATCCACAGCTGTGGTAGGCCTATCAGGGGCAGGAGGATTACTGTCAGCGCAGGCTTTATATAAAATTCTTCAACAGAAGGCCTCGAATGTTGTCTTGTTTGTGGAGCGCTTTGCTTCGCTTCTGTAATTTCGGCTTCATTGAAAATGAGGGCTTCCCTCAATGACCCTCCGAGAATAAATAAAGGTTGAATGAATGAATTAATGCAGGCTTGCCCAAAATAAAGGCATGTGGTTTGCGCAGCCTACAGTAAATGTGCGTTATGATGTGCGTTATGATGCTTTTTTACGAGCAAGATGTTTTGGTACCCTACGCACACTGCATGTTCTTAAATAACAATGATCATCAGTAATATTCGACCATTAATTTGGGTAAATGGGCAAGCGAGACCACCTTGATTGGCTGATTGGCTGATGATTGTAACGCGGGCATGATTCCAAACACCTCCCTTACAATGATGAGTGACAGGTCTCAGAATGCGTGCGCTACACAAGGACGGAAGATGATGAATAACTGGGGTCGTAGGCTATTCACAAAGGCTTTTATCTTACTACTAGGAGTAGGCTACTCCTAAATCGCACTTAAAGATTTTAGATTGGAGTTTTCTCTTAAAAGTTATTCACAAAGCCTTTCAGACAACTCCTAAACTAGGAGTGAGTCTTCGTGGCTATGGGTGACGTCATTACTCATGCACGAGCTTGACTGAAGTGACCACCTTGATTGGCTGACGATTGTAACGCGGGAATTCCAAACACCTCTCTTCCGATGATGACTGACAGGTGACAGGTCGGAGAATGCGTGCGCTACACAAGTAGTGCGAAGGACGGAAGATGATTAATAACTGAATAAAAAGGCCTAGCCTAAATGAATAAAGAGTAAGGCAAAACAAATAGCTTAGTAGCCTAATGAAACATGGGCCTATGGATTGATGCAGTAGCCTACCTTTGCAACATTATTAAATTAATCTGTCACCATATCCCTAGGCTACGTTTGCAAAGAGGAGAACATTTTAATTTGATTCACAATGAAACGTTACATTTCATTTACATGTTAACAATGAGTAGTTTTGGTTGTTGTTGGTGGCGTTATTGCATCCCTTTTATGAATGCAAAATTGTTCCCTTGCGATTGGAAGCTCCTGTTGCGCATAGGCTATTTCAAAACATTGCAACGTAAAATGCCACAAAAAAGCTGTTTATGAATAGGTCTTAGTGAGTTAGGAGTCCTCTCGACTTAAGCTGTCCCAGACTTAGGTGCTACATTTAGGTCTAAAATGCTTCGTGAATTACTTTTTGTGAAAAAATTAGGAGTCCTGAAGTTAGGAGTGACACGCCCATTATTTTTAGGAGTTGCTCCTAAATTCGCCAGTTAGGAGCTACTTTTAGCCTTAAAATTATTTGTGAATACGGCCCCTGAATAAAAAGGCCTAGCCTAAATGAATCAAGGCAAAACAAATAGCCTAGTAGCCCAATGAAACATACGGATTGATGTAGTATCTTTGTAACATTATTAAATTATTCTGTTACTATGCCTACGTTTGCAAAAGAGAACATTTTAATTTGATTCACACTAATGTTACATTTAATTTACATGTTGACAATGATTAGCCTAGTTTTGGTTGTTGTTGGCGGCGTTATTGCATGTTATGCCTACAATGCAAAATTGCTTCCTCGCGATTGGAAGCTCCTGTAGCTGCATAGGATTTCAAAACCGCAGGTTTGTGAATAGGTCTGTGAGTAAGGAGTCATCTTGACTTCTTTTAAGCTGTCAGAGGTGGGAAGGTGTGATTTTTTGGGGGAAGGGCCGGATTAACTGGGCACAATTGTCTGATGGCCCCCCTTCCCCCCAGCCAACGTGAATCGGGTGGTTAGGTTAGGCCTATCGTGAAGATTTTTCCTGCCATCTAAGGCACGAGCGCATCTGTGAGGCCAAGCCTCACCAAGTAGCTCGTTTGTTTACAACTAACATTCCATTTAATTAAACTGCTTTATCGGCTATGCCGAAATAGTTTTCAACATTTTGAATATTAGTGTCGGGTGAATTGAAATGTTCTCAAAGTAGCCTTATGGCTGAAAGCTGCTTGGGACCCCCCCCCCCCGTCAAGCAATATAACCATACAAACGCGCTTCCTGCACTCATTGTTTCAAAAGGAGTAATTTTGGCTTTGTCAGAACTGAAGAGCTGTGGACGGCACGGCACGGTATGCCCAATGAAAATAAATTAACGCAACGCAACACAACACAACACAGACCCCGCTTCTCTCGCGTCAGTCACTGACATGAACGAAACACAGAACCCGCTTCTTTCACGGCAGTCACTGACAGTAACCTAGAATAAATGCATGGGGAAAAACACTTCCCCATGACAAAGACATCGTAAAACACTGAAAGTTAATATTTTGTCACTAGCAACATTCATCTGTCCTTTGTCAAATGTATTATGTTCCAAGTACCCTATGCGTAATTCTGCTTCATAAAGTTGAACAAATACATTTGCTTATTTCACAGAAAAATATAAATAGCCAGTCTACAGTGCAGAGTTGGTAAGTTATGGTAGGCCAACCTGCAGTGAACATACAAACAGGGGAAATTATTTATCTTGCAACTGAGTAGCCTCAGGTGCGCACGTAGACATAAGGCCGAACATGCAAGCGCCAATGAATCGTGCTCTCACGACAATCGCGCCGTTAAACTTAAATAGGTTAACATCACTCTAAGTTCGCCTTCAAGCAAGGAAAACGATGATTTGAAGACATCTGTTTCGTTGGAAGGGCAAGGGGTAGCAACAGGGCAACACAGAGACAGGCCCGATGGCAGGGCTGTTATGAGAGTATTAAAATATGGGATATTCTACGGGAAAACATTAAAACGGCAAGACAGCGGGGAAAGTTAAAATACGTGATAAACACGGAAAAAGTTGGCATGCATTGTTTCGGTCCCCGTGCACAGGGATTTTTTTGTCATACTATTAATCACATATGATTATTTGTGAAATTGTGCAAACAGGCGCAACACATTTGAAAAGGAAGGACTGGTAGCATGCAAGCTCACGGGAAAGATTGATTTAAGAACGTTATCACAAAGTGTGTGGCTGTGGCGCGGGCGGAAGACAATTGGCAGGGGAGGGTCATGTCTTTTTTAACAATTCTGTCGGAGGGTCATTGAACAATTTCTAGCAGACAAGAGAGGGTCATGCAACTTCCAACTGAAGCACTCAAAATTCCTCCGGTGGCCCCTTCAATAAATAACGACCAGTCCCTAGATTGCTGCTGGGCTATATGTCTTGGTTCTGTTAACAACTCATTGTCAAATGCATAGCCTATCTCGCGGTTGCATCCATTACAAACAAACATGCACTGTGAACGTCTGGGATTGGGGAGAGCACTAAATGCTCTACTGAATAAGCACGAAGTCAAACCTTTAAATGAAAAACACTCTTTAATAATCCAAAAAAATAAACAGCTAATGAAGTAAACTTGACCATCAAAAATCGTTTATCGCTTGTAACTCCGTGATACCAGGACGTAACAGGAAGGCATTTGGCTGAGCAACAGAGGTTAATATGCTCCATGTTTTGTCCAAATGATGACTGTCTATCATCGTTGCACTCGGAGAAAACCGGAATGTTTCATTCGTCCCCGTTTCAATCGTCCCGGTTGTACCTACTCAAAACGCAGATAGAACCTTATTATTCTAAGGTAGCGAAATAGCGTTCAGCATGATTCATGCCCAATTAATTCCCCCTGTTAAAGTGTTCGCCTTTGTAGTTTGGTTTCGTGATAGCCTATGATAAACGGCTTATGGCCAAATATGTGAAAACGTTAAAATACAGTAGGCGACAAACCCGGAAAAAGTTGACAGTGATTTTTTCATAATCACTTTGGAGGGTCATAGAAAAATGTATTGCTGGCGAGGGAGGGTCACGTCTTTTTGGACTAATGCTCCCAAAACTCCTCCGGTAGCCCCTTAAATAAATAACGAACAGTCCCTAATGAAGTAAACTTGTGACCATCAAAAATCGTTTATCGCCTGTAACTCCGTGATAACAGGACGTAACAGGAAGGCATTTGGCTGAGCAACGGAGGTTAATACTCTATATTTTGTCCAAATGATGTCTGTCTATCATCGTTGCACTCGGAGAAAACCAGAATGTTTAATTTGTCCTGCGTCTCTACAGCTGCAAACGGGATTCACTCGCAGTTAACCAAATATTTCTTTATTAGGGCAGAGCAGGCATATTTCTGGCTATTACATTATTTCTAAACCAGTCTGCTAAAGTCTGTAGTGAAGTCTGTGTAGGGTTTTCCAGGCTCCATTTCTTTTTACGAGACACCCTGCTCACTTGAGCCATCTACCGGTTGTTTGGGTTGTTGCAGCGTCTCACTGGAAAAATACAAATTAAAGTCGCGTGATACCGCGTGATCCCACGCGCGGACCGCGAGTGAAGCTGGCCAAATCGAAGCACTGCCCACTGTAGCTCCCGAATCAATATCCCTTAAATCATTTCACAAGAGCTGGTGAATGTGTTTTTTTTTTTTTGTTTCACCTATTTTTTCATGTGCCGATTTGGAGGGACACATCCCACAAAATTCACATTTTTAATAATGGCCATGTTCATTGGCGTGTTATAATTCATGTAGAGATGTATATAATTATCAACAGAATTGTTAAATCAAATCATTAGCCATGTGTGTAGCTATCATTCAGAATGACGGCAGTCAGTATAGATAGTATAACATTACATAGACTTTATATACTATCAGTAAATTATACATACAAAGTTTATTAGCATACGAATTCTGAAGTTTGGACTACTGTATTGTCCCAGAGCCTTCACATCCAACCACCAGTATCCCACAATGCCCAGCAAGTCTGACCTCATTGAAGTGGACGTCCTGCATGCCCACGTCCTCCATCATGGCCGCTTCCTCATCAATGTTGGGCGTGACCACGCGGAATGCGGAACATCCCTGCCGGAACATTCCTGCCCAAGTCACGGGAGAGACCATCAGTGGTAAGTGACAGGTGATGCTGTGATAAGTGTTATCAGAGCCAGGTACACCACATATGGATCATGTGCAATGACAGGGATGGTGGTGGTGTAGAGGAACTTGGCTTTCAAGTAGAGGCCAGAAAGTTGTGAATTTGATTCCCAACTGCCTCTCCTGCCCACCCCTGAGCAAGGCACCTAAACCTGAGTTGCCACAGGGAGACTGTCCCTGTATTTGGTCTCTGTAAGGTGCTCTGTATAAGGGCCCGGATATGGTAATAATAATAACAACAATGATAATTGTAAAGGACCACTTTACGCAGTTTTAATGTATGCTGATGATTTGATGAAATAAGTATGGGTTGGGATATTGGTAAAACATTTGTGTAAATGTTTGTAACTCATTCACAAATAATGATATATTTTGTATGTGCTTTAATGTCATTTGTATGTGATTGTCTGACCGGACATTCTGTGCACCTGTAATGTTGAAATTTGTTCCATTGGTGGCACCGTAGTTTGCACAAGGGAATGTTTTCAATACAGTTTTCATGGTGCTATTAGTCCAGTCATTTTAGGTTGAACAAATTGCAACAGAAGAAAACTTAACTGATTTTGTATCCTCAATATGTCCTGAGTAAGTGGAAAAAAGCCCCGAAGAATCCCAATAGGGGAAAGTTTCGAAAAAGACCCAAATATACCCTATTCTTGCGCCTATTCAATACTTTTCTTATGCAAATGGGGGGAAAAAAATTACATTCACATATCACCATGAATATTATTACCATCACAAACAAAAAATGTATTACAAGTTTTTTGAAATTGTTTGTTAATATGGGCAAACAGGGCATAATGTACATATAGCTAATTTGCATAAATACTACAACGGAGCTAATAGTCCAGGCAAAGTAAGGTCTGACCCAAAACTAATTGCAACAGAATTTATTTTCACATTTTTATATTTCAATTGGTGATCTAAACACCGATCGTGCCCAATAAGACAGGACATGACTATCAACACAAGACACATCGGCACAGATTACATGTATTGATCAGTCCAGTGTTTTACATTTTGCATTAATTTTGCAATGCTCTTGAGGGAGAATGTTGTGCGTATATCTCTCCTGCACGCTTTGGGAGAGCCACACTGGGCCAACTTGAACATGAGTTCAGGGCTGTGCCTCTGCTCCAGGGCCTCAAGGTTAGGGTGTTGATGACAATATAATGAGGGGAGGTTCTCTCTGATAACATTCCCATGATAGGAGAGGCGTGGTTGGGGTCATCGGTAGGACTACAGCCTCCCTCCCTCCCTCCCTCTCTCTCTCCTCTTCCCCTCCCACAGGTCACAGGCACGGGCCGACGGTCACTCACATTGCATAACATGTGACTGCCGCAGATTCCAGAGTGCTGGAGAGCCTGTGTGCGGTCTTATCAGAATTCGCCGAGAATTCCACATGGGAGCTCAGAAGCGACCCTTGGACGTGTGGACAGAGGCGATGTTGGGGGCAAACGCGCATGTTTGTGTGTACATGTTGCATGTGCGGGACTCCTTATATCAGGGGTCTCAAACACCCGGCCCGCGGGCCAAATCCGGCCCGCGTCCTGCCCAATTCCGGCCCGCGACGTATGACAAAATAATAATGTAATCCGGCCCTTGAGGCTATTAATTGCGACAAACAACGATACTGATTAAAATAGACGATAGATCCAGGTACGGTGACAAATCTCATTTGTAGGCCTACTCTGCTCCACTGTGTGCAAGACATCCAGAGCTTGATTCAAACCCAAAATCGCTGCGCAAAGTTTTCAGGAAATACTTATTACACGCGAGAAACACTAAGACGTGCATTTGTAATGACGCGGAAGAGATGCAGGCCATAGTGTTGCAGAAATTAAGCAGAAATAGGCCTACACCAAATGTTCACGTGTGATGAAGTCTTAGGTAAGCTATGTTATTCACCTATTCTAATTCTGAAGGAGAATATCCTTTTGGAGATTATGATCGATCGTCTATGACAGTGATAGTCACGGTGCGTCTGTGAATGGAGGTGCGTGTATACAACGGTGTCCACTAAGCATACCATGCTTGTTTCGACCCTCTGCCCAACATAGCTTGGAGGTTGCAGTGGTAATCGTGATGATAGTGTCCGTAATGGATGTGGTACAGACAGCAGGACTAGTAGAAATAGGGCTCTAAAGAACTACAAAGTCACCCGCAATATGATGCGAACTTCTGGGTAATGCAGATTACCCGCGATAGGAACTGTTTGACCAGAATACTTTATTGTAGGCCTATATTGTTGTAATCTATTACTAAACCACAACATCTTAGGTGTTGGTATACATCTTAGGTGTTTTCCTGTTAATTTGTTATGTGGGTAATATGAAAAAAGGAAAGTAAACCTGCTTAAATATGTTCATCCAGTATTTACTGAAAGGTGCATAATTTGAGGTGCTTGCCATCCAGTGACAAATTAGATGGGTAAATTTACCCCCTTCATAAATTTTTGTTTTACTAAAGATTTTTACATTTACAGTAGGACTTTATCTCTGACCACTTTCAAGCCATGGCCTTTTGAAATTTTGATATAAAAATCCAATGGTGTTGCTTTCTTAACCCTGATGCCTAGTTTGCCAGGTTTAAAAAAGTTATGAGAGGAAATATTTTTATTTGGTGTGAAACACACACACACATACCTGTTTTTATGTTTTTCATTTATTTTATAATTTGTATTAATATTTATTTTATCATTATTTTATTTATAAGCTAAGGTTGCTAGCACAGGTGTCTAAAACTAGATAAAAACACTTGCACTTTCTGTTTGCAGTTTTGTGTGGTATTTGAAAAAAAGAACATAGCATTTTCAGAAATAGCCGGCCCTCTGATCAGATGACGTTGGCAGAATTGGCCCCCAGCTCATTTGATTTTGAGACCCCTGCCTTATATGATGTTTAGAGTGGTGTACACAAATAGATGAAATGCTCATTGCCAGTGTTTCTGTTCAGATAAAGTGCATCCTATCATATAACTAAAATGTGGATTTATGGAACAAATAAATAAAAAAAACACATACAAACACCTGATGAATTCAACTCACTTTTTTTAGATAACTCTTCAAACTCTCATAAGTTCGATAAAACTATTTCTTCCTTTGCCTGACACTAGGGTAGCTATGCTGCTGAATTACTGCAATGGTGCCCAATTCTTCTGGATGAGGTACTGTACATTTAGGCTCATATTGAGGTGTTTAACAATCTGCTTTGTTTGTGTCCTCTCTGGCATCAGTGAGAGACAGGAACCTACAGTAAGAGGATGGATGTGTGATGGCCATCTGGTCATCTGGTGAAGTACATCCCAAACAATTGACTGTAAACAACAGGATATTGCTTATAGACATAGAAAATTAAATTTCCATGGACTCACGCATGTGTACAGATAATGACATCAGTGTATAAATGATTGTGTGAGGCAGAGCTGTAGACACAGTGAAGACAGCTCTTGTGCCCCCATGTGGACCACAGGTGTAACTGCACTAAGTCTGAAAGAGAAGGCCTGGGACTCACCTTTTCTTCTCAGGTATTCTGCCACCAGCGCAGCGACATGCACATAACACATAGCCGCCTGAGGACCAAACACAAAAGCGTAGTTAGAGATAGAACAGATAGAGTTGTTGTGAAGTCAAGTGCTCTTCATCAACTTGTAGTAAATTTCATTGAGATATGACTTGGACCAGGTATGCTGAAATGTTGCTTTCATGATAACTGGGAGCATATACAAAAATGCACAAACATTAATAAAATTGTGCTTCTCTGGAGTACACAAAGACTTCTGTTTGATTAACTGGCAGACTAAATGAGTGAATGACTGACGAGAGTGAGAGACACTACGTTTAGCCAATAAAGTAGAGCTATAGTGAGGTTTAATTGGCCAATGAATCATCTAACAACCTGATACACAAAAAACACCTTAGCAACCCAGGTGAAAGACCTTGAAGTCTTTGACCTCTGACCCTGGCATGACCCCTGACCCCTTTGACCTCTGACCTCAGACAGGTCTCCGTTCTTGACGTGGATGCGGGCCATGCTGTCCAGCCAGGTCTTGCGCAGCTCTGGGGTGCTGGTGTAGGACTTGGCCAGGCTGTACTGCAGGTCCACCAGCATCTCGGGGTCGTTCTCGTGCTCCTTCATCTGCTCCGTGGCCATCAGCACCGTACGGATCCGCTTGGTCAGGTCCTTCACGTCTGATGGGAACGCTGTGTGCTGTGGGGGGGGTAGACATAGATACATATCCACTCAGCGATAGGAGTTGCATTAAAAAAATAAGCTCCATCATTTGTCCATTTTGCTGAATAGAATGCTAGAGGACAAAAGATAGAGGACCTAAGGACAAAAGCATTCACAAACAGGTGTCAAGGTTTGAACAGATCTGTTGTAAGTGTTTGGAACAGGAATGTGAACTGTAAGTGCATGCTGTGTGTGATGTCTGTATGCTACTGAGACCCCCTGAATTTCCCCTTGGGGATCAATAAAGTATCTATCTATCTATCTCTATCTATCTAACTACTCCAAGGGACGGCTATTCTTTTTTTTTTGTATTGGTGGGTAACAACATATATGAGGGACGGCTATACTTGAATGAAACGATTGTGTTTCAAGTACCCTGACATACTCATCCTCCCATCTAGATATTCCTTCTGCACTCTTGACTCAGAAACAGATATGGCTTCTCTCACCTTGATGGTCTTGTCACTGTTGGCACAGTTGTTGATGATGGAGAGGGACTGCTGGAAGCGTGTTCCTCCGATCCCGATGACATCAGCGATCAGCTGACTCACTGCTATGACCACCTGCAGGGACGCGAGTCAGAGGGAACAGCTTCAGCACAATGAAGAGGAACAATGAGACACTCTGAAAACCAGATCAGTTTAGTATATGTACTGTATAGAAACTCATTTGAACTCATGTAAGTTCAAAACAACTTGTGTAGCATGAAAAGCATGTGAATACATCTCAAAATATATTAAGCAATTTTAGAGCCCAAAGTACAAACAATACAGAGTTGTGGATGGCAGCAGCCACGGGTCACAACCTCACCTATCACCATAACCCATTCAGCAACATGACCCATGACCCACTCATTGCTCAAAATACTCAGTAACACTCAGGAACATGACCCAGCACTCATTGCTCAAAATACTCAGTAACACTCATGAGTCATCAGGAACACGGCCTAATTGCCTTCATCAGCTTAACTCACCTGCAGGTGTGTGCGGACAAAGGACTTCCTGCCAGTGTAGTCAAAGTTGCTCTTCATGAGGAAGTAGAGCAGGTGGGCGGCATCGCTGCGGATGGAGCTCAGCTTGGAGTTGCAGCACTTCAGGATCTCATAGCAGAACCATGCACACATGTCCGCCCGCCCGTCAAAGAATGTGCACGGAAACTGGGAAAGGCCGGGGTGAGGGGGAAAGGCATTATGGGTAAAGGGGAAAGAGTGGGGTGGGAACAACATGACATGACACGAGCAAATTAAACACTTTTAGCTAGGGTAAAAAAAAATATATAAAAAAGTATAGTGGTTATGGTTATGGCTATGGAATTTAGCAGATGCTTTTGTCCAAAGCGACTAAAATAATATGAACATTACAATAGTTAAAATGAACAGTGAACAGTTTTAAAATGGTTAAGCCTGCATTAAACAAATTAGTAATAATAACACATTAATATGAGTATTATTGTTTTATTTCTTCATATGTAGACATTTTGCATTGTATTATTATTGCACTATTGTTGTTATCATTGTTATTTTATTATTTGTAAATCACTCTGGGTCAACCCTGTTGCATTAAAGGATAATTCCGGTGTGATTTTGACCTAAAGTGTGTTGAAACATGATACTGTAAGACGCTTAGAAATGATATATATAACCTTGGAAACATAGAGACATCGAGCTATATCCTCACTGTGTGGACAAATAGGGTGAAGAGTTAAATGGCAATGATATTATTACATACTCGTTAATCTGACTCCATTTGATTCATAATTTGTATCACCAATCAATTACCAAGTATTACTATTACTAGTTACAATTACTAGTTTATCAGCTATGGAGGAGAATGGCATGGCACACTACGAGAATTGAAGTTATCCGATTGGTAGGCAAATGAACAATTTATTAGGTAAATGTAACCAATATCACTTTAGTTGGATGTACAAGTAAACTCACATGGTCTACTGTAACAATGTAGCAACCAAAGGAACACAGGAAGCTTATCAAAACACAGAGATAAACTTTTTAACAAACAAAACACAGAGATAAACCAGTTAACAAGTTATGAATTTACAGATACACCAGATAAAACAATACAAATCCAAAAATAGAGGAAAGGAAGAGAGAGAGAGAGAGAGAGAGAGAGAGAGAGAGAGAGAGAGAGAGGGGGGGGGGGGGGATAGGGGGAAAGGAAGAGTGAGAGAGAGGCAGAAGACCAAGCCACAAGGGCCTGGCTCAAGAGGAGAGTGGAGATGGAAAAGGAGAAAGAAGAGCCCGCGGAGGACAAGAGCCTCCAGTTTTATCATTCACTTGGGCCACCCCCGACTCATCAGAGCCTTTGTTGTCTGAGGTGGATGGGTGTGGCCCAGGCTCTGTAAATAAGTTTATTGCTGGATTCCATGCATTTCCACTGAATTATTTTTGGAATCTGATCCCTTATCATACCTGTTCGTTCGTACTCGTCGCTCGACTTATCGTGACTAAATTCAAGATGGCGTCGAACTGTAAAATTCCTTAAGGTACTGTCTGTATAAATCGTCTTGTAAATAAACTACCAGTGCTTTTTCAAAGTTCTCTATGTCTCGTTTTAAATGTCAAGGCCCTCGGAAGTCTACCAATGAAGTATGGAGCTACTTTGAGCCTCGTAAATGGTGTAAAACAGTGATTTATTTGCATGGCTAGGCCGATGCCCGAGGCACCACAACGAAACACTGTGTTGGTAGCATTGGCTAACTAGCGCCAGATTTCTGAGTGCAGGGGACAAGCCGAGGTGAGACATACGTTCACACTCGGTATCATGTTTCAACACACTTTAGGTCAATATCACACCGGAATTCTCCTTTAAATGTGCAAACTAAATGCAATTAAATTAAATTGGAATAACTTGACTTGACAAAAATAAATCTTGAAGTGTTCTAGAACTCTGCCGACATCACTATTTTGAATGTTCTGAACATTCTAAGCAAAGATTCTAGAACAGAGCTTCAACAATCATTGATTCTAAGTAGCGCAAAGTAGAATACTGAGGTAGAACACTGCATCAGTTTGACCTGGCTGCACCAGAGATAACATTGAGAGAGAGCTTTCTGCTGGCGATTCTGCACTTATTCATTAATCATCTGTTTTCATAATTGTTTGATATTGTTAATCCAGTATTTCCTCATCTATTACTACAAAAGGGTTGAAAAACAGACTATTTTAAACATCTTTAGACCAAATAGAGGCCTATTTGAAGATGGAGGTGAGAGGAGAGCGTGGCTGCTTCATGGAAGCCATGAGAGCCATCTTCAATACCATCCGAGACCGGCTCAGACCAAGGAGGGCACGACAGAGGACAAAGAATTATAGAATCTGTCGCAACTCTGCCATGGCCATGACCAAGTCAGAGAAAAAGACTGACCCGAAGAAACATCTATCATCTGGGCTGAACACCAGGTTGACCAAGAGAAACCACTCAGCTGAAACCGCTAACATGGACACTGCTGGAAGAAGGATGCAGGAAGATGGAGCTCCTGGAGAACTTAAGGAAAGACTGAAGTCTTCTCTGCGGGCTGTTCAAGTGAGGCGCAAGCCACACTGGGTGCTCCAGAGAGGCTGGGGACAAAACAAGATGGAGGACACTCAGGCCGGAGAGGATCTTCAGCCTACTGAAACAGCCAGTGAAAAGGCCAATATGGAGGATACTCTGCTTGAGGAGAATCTTCAGCCTGCTGAACCAGCCAGTGAGAAGGCAAAAATGGAGGATCTTCAGCCTGCTGAACCAGCAAGTAAGAAAGCAAATAGCAGACCTGAAACTACAAACATATATGCCCACAGTTTAGCTTTCATGGGCATAGTATTATTGATCATAAACTGCTTCTTCATGCCCACAGTTAACCTTTTTCCATTTTTTTTTCTAACAGGCTGGGTTGTGGCCTATGGCCAGATGTGGCAGGAAATAACCGAGCAAGATGGTCCTGTGCTTTGCAGCAACATGCCCATCATATACTGTAAGTAAATGTTTTTAGTTATTCCGTTATTGGTTATATTTTCAGTTTCAAATTCATTGAAGTTGTCTTGTAGTGTAGGACTACATTCAATCCATATGCAGGAAACTGGCACTTTGGTCATCTGCCACTGCTAATACATGTCCTTAAATTGATACTGATGTTGATATTGAGACAATGAGTCAATGTTGAATGTCGCTGCCTGTCTGACTCAAATGTTGCTGTTGTCGTTGTTGTTGATGTTGTCACAGCCGGCTCTGGCTCTAGCTGCCATTTCCCGGCTGAATGGGCCCTTGACCACCTGATGGAGGAGCAGAGGTCATCAGAGAACAAGGATGGACCAGTCAGTGAGAGGGCAAACATGGAGGAGACTGAGGCCGGAGAGGATGTGCAGCCTGGTGAACCAGCAAGTAAGAATGCAAATAGCTCAGACCTCACACTGCTAACTTATGCCCAGAGTTGAACTTTTGTGGGAATAGCATAGATAGGCCATAAACTGTTTATTCATGTCCACAGTCAACCTTTTTCCTTTTTTTTCTAACAGGCTGGGTTGTGGCCTATGGCCAGATGTGGCAGGAAATAACCGAACAAGATGGTCCTGTGCTTTGCAGCAACATGCCCATCATATACTGTAAGTAAAACGTTATACCAAGTACAACTATATATTCAATTGAGATCTTCATCGAAGTTATCTTGTAGTGTAGAACTAGGCTTAACCCATGTACAGGAAACGAGCACTTTGGTCATCCGCCATTGTTATTACAGTAAGCGTCCTTAAATTGCGTAAAATGATGCTGATATTGAGAAAATATGTTGACTGTTGCTGCATGTCTGACTCATATCTTTAATCAATATCTTGTTAATGCTCCAGGGTGACTGGGCTGTGTGAACGTGGACAGGTGTGTAGAGCATGGGGAGCAGGACAGGCCTTACATCATTGTGGACAGCTAAGAAACATCTACCGCCAAGCAACATTTACGGTCCTTCAACTGTTCAGATGCCTTTCAACCTTGACCTACATTTACATTATTTTACATACTTACTACATTATTATCATTAACACCGTTACTATGTATTACACTGATATCTCATTAAGATTCTACATCAAATAAATACATTTACATACAGATTAAACTTCAAGTGTGTGTGCATGTGTGTGTGTTTGCGTCTATGAAAGCATAAAATAGAACTGAACTCAGGAGTAGTTACTTTCTGATTTGCTTCTGCAGCTATACTGTAGGTGCTGCTTGCCAAATTCAGGCAATAATAAAGACGAAAAAACTACATATTAGTGGTAGTCAATATGGTGGATAAGAGAAAAATAAGAGAAAATACATTTAAGACTTCATGATACATCATGACTCTACAGTATGTCACAAGGAAGAGCATTGGACCTGTCTATTATGTTTAGGAAGTTGGTTTAAAACCTAGCAGTCAGAAGATGTGTGTTGTGCAGCAAACTGTTATCTGAAGTTATTGCATTGCTGTAGCCCTACCCTACCATGTGTGTTACACTGCTGAATGCCTACCCTATCATCTGTTTTTGCGATGCACCTCCCTGTGCAGTAACAGCAGTTTAAAAATGGCTTAATTGTCAGCCTTTCTGGACTGCATGCAAATTGCATTTAAACATGTGAATAGAAACAATTATATTATCATTAATTATGTATTATTTATATTATAAACTGTCTTTGTCATGACAATTTATGTTACTTTACACTACTGATAGCATGTGAAAATGTTGAAAAGATATGTACAGAATATTAGTTCTTAATTTTTCTCACACATAAATAACTACCTTGTAGATGAAGGTGCGCAGCGAGGTGAAGACCTGCTTGAGCGCAATCTCTGATTGGGCGATCTGCAGGAAGCACAAGTGCACCTGGAACACCTTCTTCATCAGGGGGTTGTGTCCCAGGTCCGCACACAGCTGGGTCTGAGAGGGGAGGATGGGGAGGAAGACACACACACACACACACACACACACACACACACACACACACACACACACACAAGAAATGCAATGGAATAGACGTTAAGTAGCTACACAAGGAGAAAACATATCAATCCTGTTGGGCCATCTTTGAGGACACCATCCTAAATCACCCCAAGCCATCATAAAATGCACTACTAAAATGATTCTCAACATCCTGGCTCCTGGCTAATTTGGTAACTTCTGACTTACAGACACACTACAATATACCACGAAATCAGATATTATCATCATACCACAAAAATCTCATACCGTTGCAACCCTACTAACGTCAAATGGACACAGACATACTGGTTGTGCTGTGCTGTTTTGGGCGAGACTCTCGGGAACAGTTCCAGTGAGTTGAACGTTACCTTGAAGCCCATGATGAAAACACTTAGTGTGTCCAGTACGGTCAGGCACACCTCGGTGGACACGTTGGCCTCCAGCACCGACTGGTCCGCGTCTCCGTGGGAGTACACTGGGAAGATGAGCAGAACACAAGATCATTATACGCACAGTCACATAATCAACCAGGAGGTCTGCTATCTCATTCTATAGATCTAAGTATATATACTCTTTTGATCCCGTGAGGGAAATTCTATACATAACCAACCGGGAGATCTGCTATCTCCTATCGATCTATACATAATCAACCAGGAGATCTGCTATCAGCTCCTATAGATCTATACATTCAGCAGATTATTCTGAACTTCATTAGATGATGATGTTGACCCATCTATCTAGTTGACCATTACTACCATATCTGTATCTCATTATACAATATCTCTCTCACTTATACACTATATCTAACTCTAAATGGCTTTAATCAACCAGAAGATCGGCAATCTGCTCCTGCAGATATGTACATATAGCAAATAAAAATGTTTTATTTTAGGCTTCATAAAATAATGTTGATGAATCTTCTAAAATACAGAACATGAATATACGCTACTCATTAGCATTGCATCTGTATCTATTTTTTATAGCATACCTATATCTCACTCCCTCACTTTTACTATACAGTATTGACAACAGCTTGTTAATATAGTTTGTTAAAATATGTTATAGCTTAATGCTATGGCAAAGTCAAACATAACATAGGGAGAGGAGGATTTAGTAATGTTATGTACTCAACAAAAAGCATATTACTCCAGCTGTAACATATTCATTAATGAATAGTAAATTACTCAATCTATAACATATCACTTAATAGTATATACTGTATATACAGATGTAACGTAAAATATTTAAGAATAAGTTCATCACTGTGTTCCGTGTGCACATCATGATGTGTAAATAGTCTGTGGAGGAGGAGGTTGTGTAACAGTGCAGTGGATGAGAAGGAGAACAAGAGAAAAAAATCTGATTCAGATTTCAAAAATTCAGTAGGGAAAAAAAGTAGGGACGGAGGAGTAAAGGGGTCCCATGTTGGACTGATTCACCATGATTATTAATTATAAATATTAATATTTAGTTAAAAAAAAAAACAAGCCAACTTGACAAAGACAAAAGGACATTGGAAGGAAAATGAAATGTGGCTATCAACCTGAAACATTCTTACCATTGTCTACAGAAATCCCAAGAACATTTGAGATCTTTCTTATACTAAAACAACACAAAACAACACAAAGAGAGAAAAATAACTTCACTGACTACAGGCAATCTCAACAGCCACTAGCTATAACCACAGCACTCTACCATGACAACTCATATTCATAGCACCATCTTGTTTCTGATCATGTTATCCCTTAAATACATTGCTCAGCCAAAATACTAGACACGTAACACTGAAGTGGACAAAATATAGTAGTTTTCAAACACTTAGTTACTGGACACAACCAAAGACACACAGTATTTCTTGGTGTATTAGCCACACACATACACACCCACACTAATACACATGCGCACACGCACACACACACACACACACACACACACACACACACACACACACACACACACACACACACAGACAAATGTTGTAAATACTGCATGTCTCAAGTCTCGAAGGCCTCTTCTTACCCATAATGCACCACTGTGTCGAGAAGGCTGAGCAGCCATGTCGGCAAACACAGTGAAGAAGAAAATGAGGCTGATGATGTTGGAGGAAAGACAAGCGCTGAAGAAAAAAGCGTGCAGCTAAATTCCCTGGGAGCATGGGTTCAAAGGAGAGTGACAGAGTGATGTGTGTGTGTGTGTGTGTGTGTGTGTGTGTGTGTGTGAGTGTTTGAAAGAAAGAGAAAGAAAGACATTGACAGACAGTCGGTGTGTGTACGTGTGTGTGTGTGTGTGTGTGTGTGTGTGTGTGTGTGTGTGTGTGTGTGTGTGTGTGTGTGTGTCTGCATGTGTAGTGATGGTGCTTACTGTTGTTAAATGTGTGTGAGTTTTCCAGGCTGCCCAGCTGGTGGAGGCGTGTGTGCAGTGCCCCCGTTCTGTTGCGAGAAACAGGCAGAGTCAGAGACTTCCTGTCCACAGACGCACAGCCCACCCCTTCCTGGTTCCTGAGGAGGAGAGAAAAGAGAGGACACTGTCAATCAATGGCTACATGGATTGCCAATCAACTCATAAGCCAATCAGCATGCTTATCAAACTTGACAATCCATATCCAAACCCATTACCACACACACAGACACAGAAGGCCCTAATTTAAATGGCAGGCAAAGTCTAAAGTCTAACCAAAGCAAATTCAATAACTACACAAAACCTATTTGGTACTGTAAGTCACTGTAATACTCCCACACGCCACACAAAAGCTTTAGTTCATGCACAAGACACTTTGCTCACTGACTATAATAAAGCTTTATTTGTATATAGCACCTTTCATACACAGAATGCAGCTCAAAGTGCTTTACATTTGAAGCATGTAACACAATAGTAGTCAGTCAGTCATTATCAATCACTTTTCTTTGCTGTTTATGATATGCTCAGCAACATATCAAAAATATAGAAAATGACGTCATAAGACTGGCAGCCTTAACCCTCTTACCCCCCACAAGCACGCCATATGGCAACTGTGGCAAGGAAAAACTCCCATATTCCAGGAAGAAACCTTGAGCAGAACCTGACTTAATAGGGGGAGCCCATCTGCTTCTGGCTGGCTGCGCCCTCCAATAGTAGCAGATGTAGAATAATCTGAAAATGTAGTCTACAGGATAAGATGAGTTAACTAAAGGCTTTCCTGTACAGGTATGTTTTCAGATCTTTTTTAAAAATATTTACTGAACTCGCCTGCTTGATGTACAGAGGCAGGGTGTTCCATAGTTTGGGGGCATAATGGATAAACGCAGCTTCTCCACTTTGTTTGTGGAGCACTTTGGGTACGATTAAAAGATTAGAATTGGATGATCTAAGTTTCCTTTGTGGTTGATAAGATATTAAAAGCTCAGAGATATATGAAGGTGCTATGCCATTCAGAGCTTTGTAAGTAATTAACATAACCTTAAAATCAATTCTATAGGAAATAGGGAGCCAGTGCAGTTCAGCCAACACAGGGGTGATGTGTTCTCTCTTCTTAGTCTTAGTTAAAAGTCTAGCCGCAGAGTTCTGTATGAGTGCCAATTTCTTTAGATGTTTTTTGGGAAGACCAGTGAAAAGTGCATTGCAGTAGTCTAACCTGCTAGTGATAAAGGCGTGAATTAGTTTTTCTGCATCTTGTTGAGTTAAAAAGGGCCGCACTTTGGCAATGTTTCTCAAGTGGAAGTAGGCTGTCTGAGTAACTTTACTGATATGGGGCTTAAAACTTAACTCTGCATCTAAGATGACACCGAGGCTTGTTACTTTTGGTTTGACCTGGTGTGCCAAGTTCCCCAGATTACTAAGAATAATATCTCGCTTTAGTTTTGGTCCAACCAGAAGTACCTCTGTTTTGTCATCATTTAGTTTCAAAAAGTTTTTGCTCATCCACTGATTAATGGAGGTTAGGCATGCAGTGAGGGAGCAAAGGCCATCTGGGTTAGTTGGCTCAACAGAAAGATACAATTGGGTATCATCTGCGTAGCTGTGGAAGTTTACATTATGTTGACTTATGACGTTTCCCAATGGAAGCATATATAGAGAAAATAGCAGGGGACCAAGGCAGCTCCCCTGGGCCACACCAAAAGGCAAGTCATGTTTTTCAGATACATGATCTCCTAGACTGATATAAAAATCTCTGCCAGTAATGTAGGTTTGAAACCAGTTTAGAGCATTATCAGAGAGACCCACCCACTTCGCAAGGCGGTGAAACTGACTGACTTAATCCTTTGCCCAGTATTTAAATTAGGGTCTAGAATGTACATGAGAATACATCACTGCTGAAATCACGCCGATCACAAAAAACAGAATGACCTACAGGTACGTCATGATGCTTCACTGTACAGCAAGACTGGTGCGGATACTGACAGACTCTTCAAGCCCTTCAGTACATTGTTGTAGTATTCGATTAGTGTACAGGTGCATGATGGGAATGTATGAGTGAGGGCTTCAGAGTAATGAGAGAATAATGAGCAACCAAATCCAAGCTTTCTAGTCATGCAAAATCTCACACAGGGTGGCGAAAAGCAAGCAAGCACACAATCAAGTAAAAGAAACAAATATATGTCAATATTTTTTTATGCTTGTGTGTGTGTGTGTGTGTGTGTGTGTGTGTGTGTGTGTGTGTGTGTGTGTGTGTGTGTGAGAGAGAGAGAGAGTTTGTGTTTGTGTGTGTGTGTGTGTGAGTTTGCCACCACAGCATGCAACCAAGCCACGAAGAGGTGATAAAAATAAGTGTGTGAGGAAGCCAGAGGGGGGCAGCAGTGTTGAGCAGCTCTTACCCACAGAGGAGGGGCGACCAGGAGGGGCAGCTACTGTCAACTACATTACACTCGCCAGCCAATCAGCCAAAAGAAACAGAGAGTGAGGGAACTGGAGAACTCAGCACTGTGTATGTAGGTGTGTGTGTGTGTGTGTGTGTGTGTGTGTGTGTATGGTAGGATCATGTGCATTCCTGACTCTTCTTCTTTATACAGACATAGTACGTGTGTAGTTGCTTCTTCAAAATAGTTTTATTTGTGAGGTTGTTTGTGTGTTTGTTTGTATACTGATAACTTACGATTTGAAAAAGTTGGATAGATGAAGCTAACTGATTGAGGTAGTATGTAGTTTGTTAGTCTATGCATATGTTTAACAAATGATGATGGATTTCACAGTATCTCAATGCCTAGAAGGACATTACTGGATGACTTTACCTGGCGATGAATCTCTTTCCCATGTATCTGAATTGATGGAGACACACCCTTGGAGAGAAAACAGAACATATGAACAGGGGAACAGAGTGACAGAGAGAAAGAGAGAATCAGGAGAAAGAAAATCTGTATTTACTTTGATGCTACAGTCTAGGTAGGTACTACTGACTGAGTGTGAGATAGAGAAAAATAGAGAGAGAGAAAGAGAGAGAGAGAGAGAGAGAGAGAGAAAGTGTGTTTGTGTGTGTATGCTAACTATATGTCTGAAGAGACACTCACTCTAACAGTGTGAAGAAGTCCATGAGCTCAGAGGGTGAGGCCTTGTTCCAGTACGTAAACAGAGCATCTACAGAAGAGAGATATCAGTTTCAGTCAACCACTGTGTGTGTGTGTGTGTGTGTGTGTGTGTGTGTGTGTGTGTGTGTGTGTGTGTGTCCAGGGCTGTAATGGAGCCTAAACGCAAGTAAAGACAGTTTAACCATCTGAAATTTCAGAAACAGTTTAGCTGCCTCTTATTAGAGTTTATTCACCTTTCAAAGTGTGTATATCTGTGAGTGTGTATGTGTGTGTGTGTGTGTGTGTGCGTGCATGAGTCTGTCTCTGTGTGTGTGTGTGTGTGTGTGTGTGTGTGTGCGTGTGTGTGTGTGTGTGTGTGTGTGTGTGTGTGTGTGTATGTGTGTATGAGTCTGTCTCTGTGTGTGTGTGGAGGGGGGGCTCACCCTCTGACATGCTCTTGAGTACATTCAGGAAGCACATGAGCAGGTTCTTGATCTCGTCCCGCTCCAGTTTATCACAGCGCAACAGTGAGCTCCCCAGAGCAGAGGCTGACTGTGTCTAAACACACACACACACACACACGCGCACACACACACACACACACACACACACACACACACACACACAAACACACACACACACACACACACAAACATCAAAGTGCATATCTATAAAGTACACCTCTGCCATATACCTCTAGTGTCAAACATACACCTGAATAAACACACACCACCCTCACACCTACTTTTCTCCTTCAGGAAAGGAGACGTTCTAGCTGGATAAACACTGCAAATCCACATCAAATATCCCGCTAGGCGGAGAGACCTCCAGGAGGCCGAGTATGAGAAAAACAGAGTGTGGGAACAGGTGTATCTCAGGTAAGCTCTCTCATCTCTATAAGCTCCAGGTGAGAACGTGTCTCTCAGCAGAGGAGGAGTGGAAGGTCAAGAGCACAAAGGGGAGAGAAGAGAAGTTCCGGCGCAAAAGTTTCAGTTTTATTTTCTCTCTGAGTTTCCCACTGAAAGTTCTGCCTTTTAGGTGTGGATCACACTGACCAGCGGAAAGTTTGCTATGGTTGGCCAGCAGAGCGGTCGGCACCGCTAGAATTACACTGTTGATATGGGAGCTATTGGGAGTATTGAACTTGGTCGAAATTGCAGAACATAACTCCCCACTCTAAATAAATAGATAAATAAATAAATATAAATATCAGCTTACTGCAATGTATCCTGAGACTTTTCAGACATTCTGACCAATCAAAGCAGTAATATTTTTTATATGGGTGGGATATTTCTTTCCATTGTACAGAGACAAGTACTTATCATTACTTAGCCAAGAGAGAGAACTTTGTTCAAATGAATCTAATTGTTATAGTCTGAGTGGTGCAATCCATCCACCACTGCTACAGTTCTTTCAGTGTGATCCAGGCCTTAGTGAATGACTGAAGGTAGTCAGGAAATTACAGTAAGATGCTAATTTAATTCCATCTCTGCTGATCAGCCTCTCATTCATTCACCTAAATCAGCAAGTACACTGTCTCACTGGAAAGTAAGTCCATATGATCCTCAACACTACATTAAACAACGGAAGAGTGAAACAATGAAGACACAGTGAAGAACTGGCCCTCATAGGAGTTGAAGATCAGTGCAGGGCTTGAAGAGAGCCATTTTTGAGAAACACACAGGGTCGAGGAAAATCACTCCCCCAGTCTGGGACACTGCACACACTCTTCACATGTCCACTCCAAGAGAGAGCGTGCGTTTACTTGGATGTCGTGCTGGGGTGCGTGCAGTGTGTGCTCAAGCTGTGGAGCATGGCTCGGGAGCAGGGAGAAGTCCATGGTGACGCGTTTGGCCGCCCGGCTCGGAGGGGCGGCGGCGTCGTCGGTCTCGGGTGGGATCGGCAGCACCGTGAGGGTGTGCCGGCGGGTGAACCGCTCCCGCGGCTGCCAGGGGTCAAGGGTGAGAAGTCACCAGGGTTTGGAGGTGAAAGGTTAGAGGAGCTGTGTTACTGAGGAGAGAATGTGGTCTTATACACCAATACACCAAGAAGGAGCAGGTGTGTGTCAGACTGACCTCTGACCTAACAAGAGGAACAGAACTATAGAGCTTACACACATAGAGTACACACACATAGAGTACACACACATAGAATACACACACATAGAGTACACACACATAGAGTACACACACATAGACAAGTAGCATCCTACAGACAGACAGAGAGATGGACTGACAGACAAAATTATAAACAGAGATGAACAGACAGACAAAATTACAGACAGACAGACAGAAAGGCAGACAGACAGAGACAAATAACTAGCTAGATAGACAGAGAGAGACAGACAGACAGACAATGGATATGGATAGATGACATTGTTCAACACAGAACGTTTTGTCCTCTGGCCACAGGGGGCAGTGTAGTACCTTATCCAGGGAGTTGGTCTTCTCACTGCTCTTGTCAGGAAGGCTGTTGCCAGAGTCAGTGCTGATTAGTGAGCCTCGGGAGTCTGCGTGCCTCACAGAGCTGATGTTGGGCGTGGACGAGGCGTGGGGAGAGGCTGGACCAACGAGGCAGAGGAGGGGAAAATAGCCAATCAAACTCCAGATACAACTTCTCTAGAGGGTGGAATTGTCTTAGAGAGATGAAGGCGCAGAAAAGGTAAAAGGTGTTGGTTTTGCTGTGGAGATATTTGCAAGCGGAGTGCCAACCTGTTCCAGAGATGACCCCAAACACATCCTTCTGCAGGCTGTTGTCAAGGCTGCCTCCTGGTCTCTGTGGGGTTGCCGTGGAGACGGCAGAGAGAGGGTCATCTCGGCCATTCTGAAGGGCACACGGAAACATAAAGGTGAATGAAGCCCAGGGATCCTAAAAATGTATGGACATACATTCTTTAATGTCCCAGTAGCTCTACTGGTACAGCAAGAGGCCATTCATCTAGCCTAGAGTTTAATGCTCTGGGGAGCACACATACTGATTAAAGTACAACTGTGGGAGAGCCATGTGAGTGTGTGCTTCTAAACATGTGTCTGTGTGTGTTCCTACCGCGGTGTTGCTGATGAGGGCGGAACTCTCTTTGACGTTGAGCCGATGCACGTTCTCCTGCAGGAGGCCAAACAGTGGTAGGTAGAGGGTGGCCAGCCGCGCCTGCTGGCTCTACACAGCACAACACAACACACAACATAGACACGTCAGAGACTTATGGCATATACACGTAGACACATATGACTGAATGATTGTATATATGTAGATAAGTGTATATAATAATACATACTGTAGAGTTTCTAAAGCATTGCAATGCAAAACGTAAATGCAATTTACAATATATTATTTTTTAATCTCTATACTCATCTTTACTTTAACAGTCTGTATGGAATAATTATGGAATATATATTACATAGACCAAACATTAGAGTTTAAATAAAAATATTTTGCATATATGTTTTGTGAACCTGCAATCAAAAGCCCAACATCAAGGGTAAAAAGGCTCTGGCCCCCTCACCTTGGAGACGTAGCGATCGTCAAATGTGTGCTTGATCATCAGGCTCTTCAGCACATGGATGGCGATGTGTCGGATCTCCCCAAACTCCTGCAGGGCTCCGCCCACCTCTCGCAGCAACAGCCCAACCAGGAAGTGGTTCCTGCAGAAGTCATCTGTCAGAGAGTAGTCCAGCTGCAGATCTGAGAAGAGAAGAGAGGAGAACGAAAGAATAGAAGAGAAAAGAAGAGAAGGGAAGGGAAGAAAGAGAGAAGGGAAGGGAAGAAAAGAGGAGAAGAGAAGAGAATAGAAAGAGAGAAGGGAAGGAAAGAAAGGAGAAGAGAAGAGAAGTGAGGAAAACAGAGTGAGAAGAGAAGGAAAGAGAAGAGAGGAGAGAAGAAGACAGAAGAGAACAGAGTGAGAATGAAAAAAAATGAGTAGACATTCAAAACAGTTAGACATTCTGTCTGGTATATGAATTTTGTTCAGTATTGCTGACCTTCTGAGTGCAGCGATAGCAATGCAGAACACATGCCATCCACTCCTGTAGCACTCACAGCATGCATCAACACACTCCTTTAAAACCTCATTCATCAATAATTTCCTGGAGAGATACTTCATAGCTTAAACTGACAAGGAGCAGCAGATGTTCATGCACCAGTTTAATTTCTGTAAAAATAAAAAGACTCCCATGCAGAGCCATCCAAAGGTGGGCATAGGGATTCCTAGAAGAGGCTGATATGGAAATGAATGATATTGGTACTGATATATATGTTTATGAACCGAATAGGAAACTGATATTGTCTACAATGAATGACTGGTAAATTGATGACTATTTTGAGATAATAGTGCCAAGAGCAGTACAAAAACAGCTGCCTAAAATGGAAAACCCAGCAACTAGGGCTGTCAATCGATTAAAAAAAAATAATCGAATTAATTACATACTCTGTGATTAATTAATCTAAATTAATCGCATATATAATTTTTGCTGTGAAAGTATTTTAAATATTTAAATTCAAATGAATCATTGAATAATCAGCATTAGTGACATTAAAGTTCAAAGACTCTTTTATTATTATTTTCACTGTTCAAACAATTGCCATAATAATCTATGATATGACCTAATATGCTGAGGAAATAAATTCAAAAGTGCTTCGGGAAGAAGTTTTTTTTTCACATACAAGGCATTTCAGGCCACAGATATAACCTAGGGGACACAATGAAAATAAATTAACACTCCCCTCAATGTCAACACTTATTTCTTTGCATTGATGTGCGACTATAGAGTTGATGAACTCCGGTGATATGCAAATTCCTTGCTGCAGACATTGCAGAGGATTTTTAACACTTTATTTTTTATCAACACCATCAGGCCGTTTTTTAAAAGTAAATGTTCCAATCAATGATCCAGGCAGCATGTTTTCTTCTCTCTCCTTCATTTTCCAGTCTAATTTTTACTGACTAGAACGGCTCGGGGTCAAAGGTCATACGGAATCGATTAATCTGCACTAATTTTTTTAATCAGTTATTTTTTCTCAAATTAATTAATCGAAATGAATCAGTAATTTTGACAGCCCTACTAGCAACAAAACCAGTAAAGATGCTTTGTGACATGAAATGGGAGGTTCATGACATCATCATCATCCTTGCATCAGCATAGTCTTTACGGGGAGAATCACTCTATGAAATGCTGACATCACAGCATTCCATTTGAGCGTAGAGCACATGGTGCACAGGTCACACACCTACCCCCCACACGATTGCCATGAGCCTCCAAAAAGGGTATAAGCATAACTAGCATACAAAAGAGAGGGACGAGAGAGAGAGAGAGGCAGAGAGAGACTATGTTGACCACATCAGTATAAGAACCAGACTGCCGCAAGATTGGGGTTCTTAAAACCACTTAAAAAAATGATGAAATTGTCTCTGAACTCAGCTCGTTTCTTGCGGTGTCAGTTGCATATTTGGTAGGCATTCCCATGTTTCACACTTACTGTAATTGCCTTTAAGATGAGTGAGCAGGGGTCAGCATTAGCAATGGCCCGCTGGCCCAGGGTAGGTAAAAGAGCATGTTGGCCAAGTTGGTTGGCCAGTCACTGTTTTTCCACCAGTCAGCATCTCAGGTCAGTTGAGCTCACCTGTGATGCTAATTGGTTGAAGCTAAGCTATTCATGTGAGGCTACTGAAATAAAGACAAAGCTCATTACAATGTAAAAAAAAAACGGTTTTGTGCAAAAGTGACTTTTCTGGGCCAGTAAATATATACAAAGGGGATTCTGTGAGTGAGTGGAAGTGGACATTCCTGAGCCACACTGATATGAGTACTAAGGCACACTGACCGGGGTAGCTACTTTACCTTGAAACCTCTGGATGCGGCCTTTGCCAAAGGGCATAGGGAGGTTGAGTGGGACGTAGTGCTCATGGTTGCACACCACCTTCAGGAACTCAAACTTGAACTCGTACAGTGTCTGCAGAAGCAGCGGGAGGAAGCAGACAAGCCTTTATCACAGAGAGAATGGGTCTGGCGCCATTGTGATCTGTTGTGTGATAACCACTGTTCTTTCTGCCCTGCTTCATAACATACAATTGGCTGAATGACTAAGGCTGAATTTGGTGTAAAAGTAGTGTAAAAGTCTATTAGTGGCTGTAACAATGCTCTAAAGGAGAGTATAGCCTTACCACAGACCATCCTAATGCACCAAGGTGGAGTTAATGACACCATTATAGGAACACTATCTAGCATACCACTGAATCATTTTCAGACTTTCCAACATTTTACCAGAGCCAGGCTGCATCCAGGCTGACCTATCCTTATGATTTACTATAACTGTTTATGAGAGGAAACAGTTAGGCTACCTTAGGGTCTCCTGGCATGAAGCAGTTGATGTAGTTGTTGATCTGCTTGAACACAAAGCCGCGATCCATAAAAGTGAAGCAACGCTGTAGGAAGGATGCAGAGATGGAGATTTAACACATCAACACAAAACACATTATAGTAGACGGCTCAATACATTCTCCGTTAAAAATCAAGTAAATCCAAAGGGTCTTGTGCATTTTAGATTTAAAAACTGATGAATAAAAATGCAATTGAGTATGTCCTTACACTGTTGTGCTACAATTGAACACTTTGGGTCGATTTCCCACACATGGATAAAGCCTCGTCGTAAACTAAAAGCCTCTTCTCAATTCAGATTTCCATTGCAGTTTTCAACTAGTCCAGACTGGCTTAACCTAAGAGTGGGAAAACGGCCCTTTGTGCACACAGCTGCACTGATACCACCGGTACTGATACTGATAGTATTTGATATTGAAACATATTAAAAAGATATAAGAAAAATCCACACACTCCAGTCTGTGCAAAAAAAGGTTTTTACTTAGAATCTGCGCAAGCTTTCGGTCAGCAGACCTTCTTCAGGCAGAGTATATTGAAACATATTAAAAGGCATCTGATCCAGTTTCAGGGGCTTTTTGATACTGGGCTCCCCCTTTATTTGGGTATTTGTATTTTTCACACTCTTCCTATATACCACTCGCGGCTTGCACCCTTCCCCCTGGACATAGTACATGTGGATTTGTTCACAAGCCGAAGGATAGGAACTGGCAAAAATAATCTCCAAAGAGCCGTGTCGACTGACAAGGTCATATCATACAATTCCATACAAATGGTAGGCTATTGTACAACTGTCCTAAAGCAATTAGCAATTGTGAATCTCCAGGTCAGGCGAGAGTGAAGACGACGACGACGACAACAACAACAACAACAACAACATCACATGGTAGTTGGTCCCTTCCTCAGGCTGGCTCACCTTTACAAACACTGCCAGGCTGTGATTGGCATTCCTGGCGGCGTCCAGGTTGTCCTTGTACTTCTGGGTGATGTGGGGCATCAGCATGTTCACCAGCGTCTCCACAGCGTGGTGGAAAGAGGCGGAGAAACGCTGGTTACGGGACAGCTGGCAAAGGCAAACACACACACACACACACACACACACACACAGACAGACGAACAGTGGTTGTTACAAACACTGTTGTTGGGTGTCATATACTGTATGATGACAATGCCATGACATTGCCAGTGATCTTGTTTCATCATAAAGACAACATCAACATCATAGAAGTCACTTACTTTAACTTTGCCACTTTCCATCAGGTGCTGAGCCATAGACTTCATCAAGGCTTCAAAGAAATACCAGGAATACTACACACACACAAAATATATTTTACATACATTAACTTCAGTAAATGTATTGAGAGTCTGTGTGTGTGTGTGTGTGTGTGTGTGTGTGTGTGTGTGTGTGTGTGTGTGTGTGTGTGTGTGTGTGTGTGTGCGCGTGTGTGTGTCAGAGCGAGTGAGCACCTTGAGCAGTTTGTTGCTGGTGAGGAAGTCCGTGGAGGGTTTGAGGATGGCCGTCATGGCCTTGGCCAGCTCCTCGTGCACAGACTTACTGTTGCTGCCAGAGTAGGGCTCAGGTCTGAACACATACTGCATACACACAGAGAACCAAACACAGAGACAGTGCACATGCTGAGAAGGCAGTACTGAATGGAACGGGTAGAAATTGTCATTATTGCGACATTACTTTAGAGGTAACGAGGTAAATGTTAAGTAGTTTTACAATGTAATAATAGCTTTTTTGTAAAAACAATTTACAAAGTTATTTAAGAAAGTTAGTGTACATGTATTTCCTCATTGTGACCTTGATATATTTATTACTATTGTAGTGTATACCACCATATACTTCTACATACTATACAGTATACTCCTCTATATACTTCTAAATACTGTACTTGTACATACTCCTACATTCTGTAGTATATATGCCTTCCCATCCTTTTACAAGCCTATAGACCCTTTTAACAATAAAAACAAAAACAATGCTTGAACGTTCTATTTGGGCCCCAATCTACTTCCTCTGCATTAAGATAACATATGGAATGTTAAAACGGAAGTCTTGTGGGGCCAACTATGATGCTGATAATGAAACTCTCTTGAAAGGGTCCATAGGCGTGTGAAAAACAGTTGTTTGTCTTACCTTCACATAAGATCTCAGGTAGTGTTCCAGGCCCTCCTCATGACACTGGGCCACTATGTGAACCATGACCCTGATGGGGGGAGGAGGGGTGACAGAGGAGTTGAAATATGCATGTTGGAGAGGTGAGAAAAACAGGCAAAGTAGCTGTGAGCTAGCTGTAGGATAACTGGTGTTTCCAGACAAACGTTGGTGCTTGCTCTGCCCCTCACCTGGTCACGTTGACGGCCACCTCCTCGTGGGTGGCGCTGGTCAGCACGTGGAACAGCTGGTTCAGGATGGTGGGCAGGAAGTTGATCATCACATGACCCTGCATGGCATGAAGGCTCTGAGGGGGATGATTAGACCACCGTTATTACGAAACTCATCATTATGAATCTCATTATAACACTAGCAATTTCTCAAAATAATAAATACTCAGTGCTTATTACTGTAATTTCTTTTATATTTATATTGTGATAAAAAAACACTGAGTAACTATGTGAAGTACAGTATCAGAGGATGATGTCCAACAATAACTGGGGCCCGGGAACTAAGACCTGAGAGAGGCCTCTAGTGGACCCCAATTAAAGAAGATCCACATACCGGTACATACATTTACACGTGAGGAAAAACAAAACCTGAGATTCCCTCTGACATGTTAGCTGTCTCACCTTGAGGAACTTGACCAGTTCTCCATCAGATGCCTGAGGGGAGATCTCCATGTGCTGACAGTGCTGGAAGAAGTTATGAAGGTGCTGATCCTGATCAAAGAAAAGAAAAATAATGTAGAGAGAAGAACACAAATATAGTTGGATGTATAGTCGGATGGATATTCTATGTACATACATCCAATAGTCATTTAAAGAAATATGTTTAAATGTACTATCATTTCCCGCCTATTAACCAAGGTTTATACATTGATTTTGCAAAATGTATTCAGCTATGAAGTTGAAAAAGGGCAAGTTGTACGTGGGAATGTATTCATTTACTTCATTCTTCTTTCAGATTTAAGCACTGATGTGATTCTGATTCATTGGGCTATTGGGCACTGCGGTTACAGTTTTTCTCGATTGCTTTTACCTGCTTAAGTAAACTAGAACCCACTTGGTCTTCATGACTACTTTCTTTGCACAGCAGAAGTCATCTCTTGCGAATGTGTTCACACATTTTCATTGGGTTCACACATTTCTCACACCCTTTTGCAAAACAGTTAACACAGGTGTCATTCAAAAGCCCCAAACTCTATTGGTTTTCCCATGCTAAACAAATGGAAAACATCTTTTCACAGGTGGTATAGATTCCTTGCATAAGTCTGAATCTCTGATACACCTGTGTGAAACTCCTTTGCACAATTCTTCAATCAGCAATCATTCATTATACATAAGAGATGTCTGTTCTGTGTTGCTATTTGCAAGTATGGATCTAATGCACATTTAGACAAAGTACTGTATTGCCTATTTGGTGGAGAAAACAGTACAAAAGGTGTTTACTGTAGGTCTATTTCGATGAAAAATGAAAAGTTGTAGTTCAATGAAATTTACTGTATCTTGCTAGGTATTTACTGTATGTCTTACATGTCAATGGCAGTTACATCTTGGGAGGAATGAATAAATTATTTTTATTCAGTACATTTTATTCAGTACATTTTGTCTTTTCACAGTTTTTTTCTGATAGACCTACCAGAAAAATGAGAAAGTAATGGAGCAGACATAGCAAAAATGCTCATTTTGAGAACTAGATTTAGCATTTTGTTGTCCAGTGTGTAATGATTGATTAAAGAGTGTTTTTTAATTGGCAACAAGTTGTAGTGTTTGAAGGCAAGATTTGCTTTTGCTGCATGTTTTAAGTGTTTTGAGAGAGTAACAGCCTTTTGCAAGCAAAATGTGTCATTTTGTCCAGAGTGCTTTTGTTCAGACACGGGTGTTAACTGTTTTGAGAGTGTGATTTCAGAGTTGACACAGGTATCAAAACGATCGAGAAAAACTGTAATACATGGGTGCGCTCAACACATGATTTTGTCTTTTACAATTTTTCTCAGTCGCTTTGGTGCTTTTTTCAGATCAGAATGAAAATTCTCATAACTATTAGTTCAACCTCCACAACATTTAGTCATTTGTGCACATCATAGTAGCAATTTCTCCTTCCTCTGAACAAATTGCAAATGCTTTGGACATGTATCAGTTGCTTTCATACAATTCTCTGCTGTTTTTTAACATTATCATTTGCTTATGTCATGTCAGTCAAAATGAAGTATACTTATGGATGCTGAATAGTCGTTCCCAATAAAACTAATAGTCTTCATTTCATTGCTTGAGTCATTATACAAAATTGTTGAACTAGTTATCAAATTCTGTCACAATGCTGTAGAATTTCAAAGCGCATACAGTAAAAAATTACGTATTCAGTGTCTTGTACTCACTTACTCCCCTAACTACAGCAATGTGTAACTTTACTGTAGTTTTCAAATGGCTGTACAAGTAGCCTACTGTATAGTGCTAAGCATGATCAGGTAGTGTCACCGAGTTCTGGCCTTTTTTTTTGCATTGGAAAACACTGAGAGAACTGTCATAATGAAAACAAGACAAAGCCATTTGACTATCTTGTTCATAAACGATGGTGTCAAGACTTCTCATTTTGATGACACTGACAGTTTCATTGACATAAATACCTACTTTTGAGGAATGGACTATCCATTTTGAGCAAGTGACGTGCTTTTGCAGGTCATCCACTAAGTTTTGCAGTTTGCACTAATTGTTTTGAGAAATGCACTAACTGCTGTGAAAATGTTAATAGTGATGTGAGAAAAGCGACTGAGAAAAACTGTATTAGCAAAAAAACATTGTTGTGCAGTTTCTATATAAGTAAGTATATATACTCATTTGATCCCGTGAGGGAAATTTGGTCTCTGCATTTATCCCAATCCATGAATTAGTGAAACACACTCAGCACACAGTGAACACACAGTGAGGTGAAGCACACACTAATCCCGACGCAGTGAGCTGCCTGCAACAACAGCGGCGCTTGGGGAGCAGTGAGGGGTTAGGTGCCTTGCTCAAAGGGCACTTCAGCTGTGCCTACTGGTCGGGGTTCGAACCGGCAACCCTCCTGTTACAAGTCCGAAGCGCTAACCAGTAGGCCACGGCTGCCCCCTTCATATGATGCGGCTAATACACAGGAATGTCCAGTAATAGAGCTGTGTGCCTGTGCTTCCTCCTACCTGAGAGTAGATGGTGGACACCAGGTGAGTGGACACTCGGAACAAAGGCTTCCCGCTGTCAACCCACTTCACATCAGGGCCAGGGTGCTGGAGTACACACAATAAACAATTCGAACAAAGTAAACAAACAAACAAATCCTGATCTTGACTACTTAAGGAATCAGATAGGCACATGATAAATAGTGACTTAGTGATCTAAGGTTCCAACAGCGAAATACAAAAGTATGCTTAATGTTTCAAGGGAATGAAATATGATACTCTTACAAAAGTGTTGGTTTATTTACCACCCTGCCCAGTGCCAGGTGAGTTGTGTTACCTTGGTGACACCCTCCTGGCAGCTGAGGTATCCGGGGGGCAGGTTGGCTGCCACGGCGATGTGCTGCTCGTTCATGATGATTCTGCCGTCCTTTAGCAGGGGGAGCCAGGAGGAGCCCACTGCAGGACACAGCACAGAGATCAGACATGCACACACACACACACACACACACACACACACACACATATACACATGCACACACATGTACAGTACAAACACACACACACACACACACACCGATGCACACACACACACACAAACACGCATGAACACACACACACACACACACACACACACACACACACACACATGCAAACACAGACGTACCCTGAGTTTCCACCACATCTCTCTTCTTGGCGTTGCTGTCACAGCTGATGTGGTAGAAGGTGAAGAGCAGGTGGTGTTTCTCATGAAGCTGCGTGGGCAGCTCAATCTTAATCTAGGAGTGACAGAGGCAGGAGGAAGAGAGAGAGAGAGAGTGAGAGAGAGAGGGAGAGAGGGAGTCAGAGAAAGACAAAGAAAAAGAAAAAGGGAAATGCAAGACAGAAAAAGGGAGTAAAAGCAAAAGTCAGTTGAAACCAGTAAGAGCTTTCACACTTAATAAGTACACTGTAGCTCCCTGTGTCACTATTTGGCAGCTGTATTGAATGATCAATTCCAGCTGGTAGTGGACTCGCTATTTTTATGACAGCAGATGATGTAGAGCCATAATGTAAAGCACCACACAGACAACATATTCAGCCAGAGTCCAATACATGGATTAAGCCTAATCCTAGTCTAAAAGCTTTGATCAATGGAGATTTCCACTGAAGTTTTTTCTTTTGTCTAGGACTAGGCTTAATCCAGGTACGGGAAACCAGCCCATTGAGTTTGCAGCCAGAGCTGTACTGCTGCGTGGTGACTGAAGGGGGCGCTACCTCGTCATAGAACTCTGGGTTCTGCTGGTGATGCAACACCGCTGCAAAGGCATGCTTGGTGAAGAGGGGCCCTCCGGCACGGCCGTAGATGCACTGCAGTGGAAGACACAGCACACATTAATGCAGTAGAACACATACTAAGACATAATAACACTGCTCAAAACTATTTAGGGAACACTTACAGTTTCTTTCAATTGCTGAAACCTTCCACCCTTTTCTCCATTCTCAAACTACATTCACAAAACCTGACAGTTGAAAGTCAAACAATTGCCTCAAAATTACTCAAAAAACCAAGTGTTCCCTTCAATTTTTTGGGGCAGAGCTAGTGATTTCATTTTATTTTTCAACTGAAGATCCCAAAGTAAGGAGTTATTGGTCATCAGTGGTCTACTGTGCTTGCTTGTTAACACTTCGGTGCTTCTCAGGAGTACAGTAGGAGACGTGGTGCGCAAAGAAGGAGTTCAGTAGAGCACACAGACGTTCAAATATTCCCTTTGTTATTCTTTTTGCACCTTTCAAAATAAAAAAGGAATATCTGGACATGCCTGTTCTCCAGTGAACGTTATGGTTTAGGACGTATAGGACCAGCACTCTCTATTTCACTGTATTCAGAATAATAAAAACAACAACAAAGGCTTTCTACATTCTATAATGATGCCTGAATGCTGTGACGAACATAACATGAAAAGGACAGACTCTTTGTGTGTGTGTGTGTGTGTGTGTGTGTGTGTGTGTGTGTGTGTGTGTGTGTGTGTGTGTGTGTGTGTGTGTGTGTGTGTGTGTTTGTTTGTTTGTAAATTACCTTAAGAGGCTGAGCGTCATCATCATCTGAATCTCTGAACTCTACACAGACTGCAATATTCCTTGCCTGAAATGGAGGGATGGACAAGTGAAGAGATGAAAAAGAGAGGAGGACAAGAGAGGAGAAACGACATGAAAGAAGAGGAGAGACAAAACCATTCACTGGAAATGATTCACAAATTGTCCTGTCATCTCTCCCCACTTCTATGCCCAATACCGTAGCCGTGCCAACATCCTTGAAAAGTCATTTTGCTTGTTTAGCAGTTGCTTCTATTCTGGTCGATCTCAGGACTGCAGATGCACCACTTGGCTTTACAAACTTCAGCTTCAGCAAAGCTGTCCATCTGGACGCCGCTTCAGGAAGTTTGGCCTCTATACAGTAAACCAGCACGCAGCCAAAACAGCACTCAAGAAATAACAGCTACATCCAGTAGCTACATCCACTATGCATTATGAATGAGCCTGTGAGAACGAAGGAGGCTTTTAGGTCAAGCATGAGAGAAGTTCACCCTCGTGTGACTAGTCATTATGATGGGAAACACTATATTTTGTAGCATCTAAAAACTATTTCTTAACATAAACTTCAAACTTGAAAATAATACAACTATATTGGTATCCTTGTTTTGCACTACTAGAGCAACACATTTTAAAAGTCCACCAACCAGTTTTTGAAGGTCATAACAGCATAGCCCCAGTTGGCCTTTGGCAATAAGAACATGAAATAAGAAGCTAGACAGCTAACTAAACTGACATCAGTGGAGACCAGGCTGTGGTGACCCCTACCTTGGCGAAGGACTTCTGCCCGTCGTACTTGAGGTGCTTGGGGTAGATGTAGAGGTGGTTGTTGTAGATGGTGAAGGGCTGGGAGCACTTGGCGATGCAGGGCACAAACTCCTCCACCTCCATCAGAGCGCCACCCTGCCCATTCAACGTGAAGGGTCTTACAGGGATATAGGAGGACGTCACACAATCTGACCAATGAGGAGACACAAAGGGCATATGCGATTGACAATCGGACCAATGAGAAGACATAAAGGGCATATGTGATTGACAATCTGACCAATGAGAAGTCACAAAGCTCATATAGGACACCAATCACAGTGTGTGGATCACCCAATATAGTTCTCAATAAATCAAAAGTTTGAGTCATGAATTAGAGTGAAATTTGGAAAAAAAGCTGTTGTGTGTTATACATCTTGCACTGTATGTGGCATGACTATTGGGATGGCCTATGGCTTACTAGAGACATCAGGGGCAACGCTATCAATGGTCACATCCAGATTCCCAAGCAGCACTGGGAGCTTGGCCATCTTCTCTGGTCTGCAAAAAAAAGAACACATTTTCTGCAAATGGACCCAAAAAGCAGTTGGACTGTAAAACTTTGTCTTGGAGTATGTAAGTTTAAAAGAAGCATAAGAAAGGTATAAGTGAAGTCGGGGCTTGAGCTCACTTCTTGAAGTCGGCCAGCAGCTTGAACAGGTCCTCGTCGGAGAGTTTGTTGCCGTCCTGCCTGTAGAGGGGTGAGAACGAGGCGCTCTTGTCCAGGGTCCCTGAGGCATCCTTAAACACTGGCCTGAACACAAAGAGCCCAGTTACAGTAAAGCAACATAGTGGAGTTCTTTTACCTTATAGTAAAAGCTTCAAACTCATTTTGATGATATGCAGATTTCTAATAGTCTTATAGATTTAGACTTATAGACCTATAATAGAACTGTGTCTTTTATTGTACTGGACTGAGTATTAGCCTTTTCGTCATTTTGCAACCATGAATTCCATGAATGTGACAGACACTGTATCACTTACGGATGTGTAAACATGTAATTACAAGCATAGAACACCAGTTATAGTAAGAAGATAACTTTTTCCAAAAGAAAAAGTCAATACTTTTAGATCAACACCAACACATGAACCCATCTGATCTGGTGCTGAACAGGTGGATTTGAATTGTGGACGCGGTACCTGGCGGCCCAGGCGAAAGGCATCCGGTACTGGCCCAGCCTGTGGCAGGCCATCTTGGCATTCTTCAGCACCTTCTGGGCCACCTGGCACACAGACATGGCAGAGAGTAGAGGACAGACTGATTGAGACTGATTGATGGTGATGGACCGGAAATAATTTTAAATGCCTTGCTGTATTCAGCAATAGCAATGTGTCAGACTTTGAAAGTAAGTATACAGTGGAACCACTTGTATTGGACTAAACTACTAAGAGTAGTTCTAACTATTTCAAAAGGAACATTGTGTGTGTGTGTGTGTGTGTGTGTGTGTGTGTGTGTCTGTGTCTGTGTGTCTGTGTGTGTGTCTGCGAAGGTTAAAAGTGAGTGTGGTAGCAATAATGTTCTATGTTTGAGAAATGTGAGATGTCTGAGACATATCATAGATCTGTGAGAAGTGAGTCAAATATGAGCCATGCTATTCATGTCCGGAATTGCTTGTGTGTGTGTGTGCGTGTGTGTGAGTGTGAGTGTGTGTGTGCGTGTGGGTGCGTGTGTG
>NC_055978.1:15736961-15761961 GCF_018492685.1 Alosa sapidissima | reverse complement strand
CAGTTGCGCCACAGCTGGGGCCAGGGGCTTGAAAATTTGATAGGCATCAAAGACTCAGCACTCACTTGGTTTAGATCATACCTTTCTAACCGTCAACAATTTGTACAGGTCCATAATAAACCATCTACCCAGATTATGGTAAAATATGGAGTGCCTCAAGGCTCACTGGGGCCCCTGTTGTTTAGCAGATGATACATAACTATACCTCTCCATAAAACCTGATGAATTAATCCCGTTAGCCAAACTTGACACATGTATAAGAGATATAAAGACATGGATGACGAATAATTTCCTGCTTTTGAACTCAGATAAAACAGAAGTTACGGTTTTAGGTTCTAAAAAGATGAGGGATATCCTATCCACATCACAGGCTACATATAGTGATCTTCCACTGACCTCATCCACCTAGGAGTTATAATTGACCAGGACCTAGCACTAAATAATCACATAAAACAGATCACCAAAACTTTTCAAAGGAAGTCCTTATCCTTACCAGATGCCGAGAAATTAATCCATGCTTTTGTCACCTCAAGGATAGACTATTGCAATGCTATTGCAATGCTATTACGCTGGCTGTAATAATACCTGTCTAAAGAGCTTACAGCTTATACAAAATGCAGCTGCTCACACACAAAAAAAAAACATTTCCCCCATCCTAGCATTTTTACACTGGCTACCTGTAAAAAGTCATTGACTTCAAAATATTACTTATATCTTTTGGTTGGTTGCCTGCATTGAAAGAGGACACCTCATGAAGACGCTCTTTTGTCTGCTTCTGACAGAAGAAGCACTTATCTATGCTGGCAGCAGCTGCTGCTGAACAAGTGTACAAAGTCCCTCTAGATGGACTTGATGCAGTTGCAGGTGTTGCTGCAGGTTCAGAAGATGGTCTACCACGTCTTTTCTGAAAACACTGAGTCCTGCCTGCTTCACATGATTTCTACATGCTGCAGATGCTCACTGTTACAGGTGGATTTGTAGCAGTTCCTGTGCCAAACTGCTTTGTTCTGTTGTAAAATAACTGCACTGTAACAATGTAATCGTTGGCTGATCTGTGATCACCATCTCCATACTCTCCCATGGACAAAAAATAAGAAATTTGGCATATGTCTAGTGATGGGTCATTCACCAGTCCACACATATCTGCCACTGGATACATAGCCCAAAATCTGTTTCTTTTAGAATATGTGTGCCATCACCTGACTAACAGAAAGACACACCTCAGAATATAACCTAACTAGACTGTGCCACCATGAACTATGAAAATGTGCTTGCTCAAATGTAGAAGGCTAGAAGGTCACTAATATCACCAACCATGAAGAACAGAACACTATGTGCTTCAGGTTATTCAATATTCTAAATTCTACAACTGCCAGCTATCAACAGCCAACTGTCACTGGTAGTGTATCTCTTTCTCTCTCTTACACACACACACACACACACACACACACACACACACACACACACACACACACACACACACACACACACACACACCTGTCTGTTTGTCTATCTGATCCTTTACCCTTTCTTTTCTTCACACTTACATAGGCTACGGAAGGCCTTACAGACTTCAGCTGGTACTAGCTATGTAAAAGCCTATTAAACTTGATTTAACAGAGATCTCTGCACTTTGTGGTCTGAATGGGTGTAGACAAGAACTGGCAGAGCAGGCTAGGCCTACACTCAAGCACACTAATAGGCATGAATTGATAGTATTGATATTAAAGTATTATTTTTTTAAGCGGACAATTTCGAGAATTTTAGGCACAATTTCTTGTTAAAGAGATCAATCATCAGCCTAAAAATGTTTTATAATGTTGTATTGTTTATGTGGTCCACTTTTGCACACTATCTTGTAGAATATCTTTGCTTTTTGGCACCAAACCCTATGCTATAATACTGGCAATGTGAGGTTTATGGACAAAACACCAAATTTGACCTTTTCTGAATTTGACCTTTGATTTTGGTCCTTCAAAACCTTCAAAAAAATGGAGACATGTTTTTTTTACTCTTAAGAACCCCTTGAACAAAGATATAATACTCTCCAAAAATTAACATGCGAATCCCACAAGCCCCCAAACTAGACACATAGGCCCCCCTATTATATTGAATTGGAATTTGAAATGAATTAGCTCTGGGTCTTTGTACCTGTCCATACTGGTTTTTCCATTTTCCATTTCACTTCCACAATAGAATAGGCCTAATGAATGAGAGCCCCAGAAACACTACAAAACTTCACGTTTTTGAGGTTAAGAAGCCTAGATTCATGGCAGAGTCAAAACATGGCGTTGCGATTATTAGGTCACTTCAGACACGAAGTTGCAAGTCAACTGTACCTTTTCCCATGTGCCTGTTACAAGTACATTTCAGGATGTAAATTCAGGTAGATAACTGGTTGCTATTTGATGCACTCTCTGGTATTTAAGCCACTGGAAGCTAGTGGCTCTCTTTGCTAGTCAGCTAATGTTAGGCTATACAGTAGCTTCTTCTTCTACAATCTCTTGGGTACAAAGTCATCACAACTAATAGTGACAAGTCAGGACAAGTCAGCATTGTGCACTTCATGAGCAAGGCTACACATACAGTCTGTGACCGACCCCTCTGTCACCCACTCTCTAATTCTGGCCAGGGGCGAGGAACATGTGGTAAAGTGATCAAGTTTGTTCTGATAACGCTCAAAGTACACCGCAATCAGTGAATTTAGTAGCAGCTTTGCTATTTTTGAAACTCGGCACCCTATACACACTAAACACACACGCACGCACGCACACACACACACACACACACACACACACACACACACACACACACACACAGACACACACACACACAGACACACACACACACAGAGTGGCGCCGGCAGGCGTAATCCTGTACACACTGTGTGCACAATTTTTTCACTGCTTTATTTGTGAAATCAAAGTTGAGCATAGGGGAGAATGGGTTTTAACTGCATTTTCTTTTACACTGATAAGGCCAAAAATGTCCTCTATGACATACCAGTGGTTCATAAGCATGAGCCTGACTGGTAGGGACAAAGTAAAGACAAATAGGCTACAAAATTTAGGTAAATTATGGCCATCAGTGAGAAATTGATTAGGGGTGTGAGTCACTATTAGTATATCATGGCTTCAAAATGGCAGTTGTGTCATTTTCCATCACATAGGCTTTCATATACAACATGTTAAGCAGAATCAGTAAGCAAATTAATAGTCTGTCTATAGCTAACATTAGTTGATAAGCAGATGGATATATAATGATGGATATATAATGATGGTTTTATATTCAGGTCTCTAAAGCAGGAAGCATACAGTATGCCCATGGTTGGCTGAACACAGACACAGAGTTGCTTACTGATTCTACTTAGTTTAGGCCATATATGTGATGGCAAGTGACACAACTGGCATTTTCAAGCATTGCTACTCACCCATATCCTCTTCACATTTTAAGATCAATAATGGTTGCCAGTAAAGAAAAAATGTATCAGGATATTTTTATGTCAGGCAGGTACTGTAGTAGACTCCAGCATGACATACTGGAATGAAGTCATGTTTTTGGCCTCAGTGTATCATTGTAAAAAAAAAACCCTACTGTATGATCCCTTATCCCATGTGTTTTAATTGACCAACTTTGCTGGACTCCCTCTTAAGAGGTCATCATTGTGTCTGGAATGTTTCCTGGAATGTTCATAAATTCAGTTGAAAGTTCAATGTTACCGTTTTTAGTCAAAACTCGTTAGCCTGGAAGTGACGCGGGCATCTTTGCTGCCATCTTCAGGGGGAAGTCCGTAGGAGTCGATTGCTGAGTGTGGAGTAACACGCTCTGGAAATTCACAATTTCGTTGGCGTTTTTTAAAAAAAAAAAAAATAGTCCAGTCCATACAACTTCACTTTAATTTCGAAAGAAATACTGGACTATGTTTTTTTTTAAAAAAAGAAACGGCGACGAAATTGTGAATTTCCAGAGCGTGTTACTCCACACTCGGCAATCGACTCCTACGGACTTCCCCCTGAAGATGGCAGCAAAGATGGCAACATTTCCGGAAAGGTACTGGCTTGATGAAATTCATTCTGGACTCTCTATCCGACCACATAAAGACCTCGGGATACTTCGGTTTGTCTTTAGGGACCCTCTACTCACTACCACATAAGTGTAATGTTGTTTGGAACTGTAGAAGAGGTATAAAAATAGCGTTTTGTAGCGGCGAAATGATATGCCCGCGTCACTTCCAGGCTAACGAGTTTTGACTAAAAATGGTAACATCGAACTTTCTCAAAACACAACCGAATGACATGATTTGGATGTCAACTCAACGTATGTACTCCCAATCATCCGTAAAATTGATCTAAAGTGCATTTTACTCCGGATAATTCCTTTAATAAAAAAGGAATATCTGGACATGCCTGTGCTCCAGTGAACGTTATGTTTTTTTTCGGTCCATGTCTCCTTGCACGTGTGTGTGTGTGAGGATGTTGTAAGAGGGCATATTAAAAACATGGGTGGTCTTCTCAAGAACATGCCAAAGTGTACATACACACACACACACACACACGTTTACATACACAGTAGTGACTAGCTTCTACAGATGTTGGGGCACACCCATTCTCAATTAGTACCATCTTGTACAATAAACTCCTGGCTGAATAGACACATAAAATACACACCCAGCTGAGAGCACCTGGCACACATCCCTCCAAGAATAGAAATTACATCCACACACACACACACACACACACACACACACACACACACACACACACACCAGCCACCCAAGAAAGTGCACTAAATGTGATGTATGAAGACAGGAGGAATGCACAACCTCAACCACACAGAAACCGAGTATGTACATATTCAGTCCAAAATATAAGAAAGAGGACGCAGACAAACACACATGCAAACAGATGCACAAACTTAAACTGTTTAACTGGCAATGTTATAGTGCATTCATATAGTGCATTCATCCTATGCAATGGCCATGTCATTGGGACATGGCTAACATTGCTAACGCCAACCTCCAGCTCACACTAGCATAAACACCCACTGACACCCATGCAAAACACACATATACACACACACACCTACACCCACATACACACACACACACACACACGCACACACACACACACACACACACACACACACACACACACACACACACACACACACACACACACACACATACAAACACACACAAACACACACTGACCATCGTGCAGGTCTCCATTCCTCTTCTCCTGCATGGCGAGCTCAAAGCTGGAGTGGAGGATCTTGTTGAGGGTGGTGATCCACTCATCCATCTCCACCTCACTGTCCGCCGCCAGCAGGTACGTACTCTTGTCCTGCATCTTCAGCTCAAAGGCAAAGCGCCGCACCTTACTGTTCTACAGACCCAAAACATCCGTTCAAAACAGATTACGTTGATGTTTATGTTGCTTAGCAGACGCTTTTGTCCAAAGCAACTTACAATGACATCAGCAAACATTACATTAACATTAACACTGTAAAGTAAATTAATAAAGCCTAAATAAATAATAACAATAATTCAAATAATAATAAATAGCTAATGGATAGATATATGATTATTATTAGTACTGTAATACACACTTACATATACACAGCAATGTCAGAAGCAGATGTTTTTTTACTTAACAGTAAACAAATTCTTGCACGCTGTGGTTCTGTGTAATGCATACATACAGTAGATTTCCCACCGTTATGTGATAGCAGAATATCATGTAGTCCTAATAGCAGAGTATATGGCTGTATTTGATAATAGGACAAATTAGACCACTATAGATCATATTCCCAGACTGGATCAACACACACACACACACACACACACACACAGACACACACACACAGACACACACACAGGCAGCATACAGTGGCAACCCCAGGCCCATGTTGAGCCATGTGGAGGATGGCAGGATGATGGATGAGACGGGGCGATCAGACACGAGTACATTACAGTAACATAAGGAGCCAGTGGCAGGAGCTCCTATTATACCTAGCCTACTGTGTGACAGAGACAGACACCGAGAGCAGAGAGAGAAAAAGTACGAGAGAGAGAGAGAGAAAGATTACGAGAGAGAGAGAGGGAGGAAAAGAGAGAGGAGAGAGAAAGAGAGGGGGAAGGAGAGGGTAGAAACAAAAGGAGAGAGAGAGAGAAAGATTACGAGAGAGAGGGGGAGGAAAAGAGAGGAGAGAGAAAGAGAGGGGGTGTTGGATAGGAGAGAGAGAGGATAGAAACAAGACAAAAGAGAGAAAGAGAGGGAACTTAGGCTACCTGTTCTAAGAATAATGTTATCCCTGGATAGTTTATATTACTTTCTAAATTGTGCTTACTATCAAAATACTCCCCCTGACAGTCTATCAACCTGAGTCAGTGGGAGAGGCTTTCTCAGGCCCTGGGAGAGCGCTCTGATGGAAATGGTATGTACAAGGATAATATTTTGGAGTGGCAGGGTTCTAAGGTCTTTCTACACACACAGCGGTGTAGAAATTCATGGTGTTAAACAGACGTTGAAACTAGGCTTATCAGAGTTAGACCATGTTGTATTGGAATGGATTTAGTGTGCATGTGTTTGTGTGTGTGTGTGTGTGTGTGTGTGTGTGTGTGTGTGTGTGTCTGTGCACACCCAGTATGTCTGAGTACATCTGCAACTTTACAATGTGTGTGTATGTGTGTATACATGTACATACTTATGCATGCACAAACACACACACACACACACACACACAAGCAAACACACACACACACACACACACACACACACACACACACACACATTCACACAGACACAGCTCAGGCAGGCCTCGAGGACAGCCTTACCTGCACCACACCCATGCAGGAGTCCAGGAAGATGGTGCCCTTGGGCTCCTTGGAGATCTTCTCATCCTTGTAGAAGTTCAGGTTGTAGGAGCCGTCACCAAGCTGGGCCAGGTGGAAGTACCTCCTTTTGAAGGACTGAGGAGAGCGAGAGAGAGAGACACACACATACATATTTACACACATACACAGATGATTTTGTATTCCTTGTATGTTTTGATGTGCACTATTTTTCTGCATGTTTGAGGCTTTGGTAACACTAGAAATTTGGCGAAATCAGAGAAAATCAGAGACTCGTGTTAATAAATCGCCCATAGGATTGGTCACAATGTTCGGAGATAACCCAATCAGGGCTTATTTTGTAGACAAGAACCTCCTCTTTCAAATGAGGTATACAGGAAGTCTATTGGACATCGTATTGCTAAATCATCCGATCGTAAGTGCAATACCGTGCCATACCGCGCCAAACCAGAGGCGGCAGACTGTACAGAATATTGTGGCGACTTTGCTATTTCCTTTTAAATGATCATGTCAATAAAGCATACTGAATTGAATAGAAATGAGAGTGAAGGAGAGAGAAAGAGAGAGAGGGGGGGGGGTTGGGGAGAGGAAGAGAAGGATGAAGGGGGGAGAGGGAGGTGAAGAGTGATGGATTGTTGAGAAGAGAGAGACATGGATCATTGAAGGAAAGGTCATGAATGTGTAGTCGGGCAAAGAATGAGGAGAGGAAAGAAGTGAATGTACATCAGAACAGGCAGAATGACAGCATGGATGACAAATGTGAAGACATGATATGAATGAGAGGAAAATCAAGAGGGAAGTGATTGATAAAAAAAATAAGGCAGGTGAAAGATGAAGAAAAATGAGGAGGAGACAGGGGGATAGAGAGAGAGAGAGAGAAAGAGAGAAATAGAGATGTACAGTAAAGGAGGAAAGAAGGAGAAAAATGCACAGAGTAATTACAAAGTAAACAAAAACAATGGAGGTATATAAATAGCCCAAGGTCAAGGCAGCGTGGTCTCTGTGCTAAAGTTAGCGTGACGAAAGGCTGGGGCATGGGAACACTGCAAGTTCAACAGGCCTTGAGGACAGGACATAAAGGACAGGAAGTGTGATATGATCTACTTCCTGTTTTATTTGTCTGGCTAAAGAGGAGGTGTGTCCGTGTCTATTTATTGATTAAAGGGGGAAACTCCTTCATCCACAAACACAAGCATATGTGTTTGTGACTGAAGGCCATCGTGGCAGAAGGACATAGAGAAGAGCTGTGAAATCACTTATAATGCCATAGCTGAAAATGAAATTCTTTATGTAACCTGCGTTGTGTTGACCGCACGGTTCAACCCTGCACTCGCCCAGACTCGAACCTGCGACCTGCAACAGCCCGTATTCCGCACCTATCTAGTGTGCTAGCAAGTGAGCTAAAACCCATAGGCTCTTGCATCTCCTGCTCTTAAGGCGTTGGGAAGGAGGTTAACCTAGTGTACTACAGTACCTTTACATTTACATACGGTAGAAGTATACTGTGAGAAGGCATACTCATGCACACAGGTCAAAGGCCTGGAGAGGGGCTGGGTAACACAGGCTAGGTATGCTAGGTGTGTGCATGTGTGTGCTTGTGTGTGCATGTGTACATGTGAATGTGTGTGTGTGTGTGTGTGTGTGTGTGTGTGTGTGTGTGTGTGTGTGCGGTGACTTACTCTCATAGTGACACTGATAGCTCCATTCATGTTGCCTTTGTACAGCCAGCCATGTTTGGACACTCCCCCTTTCTGGGACCCAAGGGATGCTGTGTCCTGTAGAAAACATAGTTTATTGCAGAGCACTGATACACACAACACTCATACAGACAGACACACACACACACACACACACACACACACATGCTCAGACACACACCACTGTGTAAAGGCATCCATGGGCCATGTTTGTAAACCGATGAGACAGAACACTGTACATGTCTGGCAAGGGAAAGTGTTGCAGATCTGTAGTATCACTACTGCCTGAAATGTTGCATGTGAGAACAGAGCCTGTTAGTCATACATCGTAAGTCATCAGATGTTATGGTGTGCATCAGAACTTGCAAATACTGCTGCAGTTCCTGCACAGAGTGCATATCATATCATCTGATGCCTTATATTGCAGAGCCAATGAATCTGCAGCACTAATGCCAGCCCTACACCATTCAGAGACTCAATTTCCAACTAAAGGTTGAAATGAAATGCAGCCAGTTCCCATCATCTTAATCATTAAGTGTAAGGTGGCAGTCTGGGCTGTTTTTTTTTTTTCGTCTTGATTTTACAATAATATCATCAGCCAGTCATCACGCAAGCTGAACAGGAAGGTCTGTGCTCAGTTTCGGGCCAACTTGCTGTCTCTTTAAGTACTCAAAGGGATGGAGGAGTCCAGCCGGAGACTCCTTTCATCATTTCATTAAGACTGTCATTACCAGTCCCCTCCTCTTCCCAAACACACACACACACACACACACACACACACACACACACACACACATATACACACACACACACATGTGCAGTGCACACACACAAACACGTGCGCGCACACACACACACACACACACACACACACAGACACACACACACACACACACACAAACACACACGTACACAAACATTTGAATTCTTTATTTGGATTGGCAAGTAGGATAAGTATCATTGCTTAAAGGAGTGCCTAGTAACAGTAAAGTTTAACACTGTGATGCGCACATTAGGGGTAAAGGTGACACCTGCGTTTCCAGGTGAAGAGGCTACCACACAAACACATATTTCCCACACACCAACACACACTCATAAACACACACACTCTGCCTTCTGAATTACTGTAACACACAGACAAATGCATACGCATCCATGTACACAAACACGCATCATGCATGTATGCATGCATGAATATACACACACAGACACACACACTAAGGAACTAAATGACATAGCATGAGTGCTATGAGAGAATTGTAGGCACCGATCTCAGCATACCTCATCTTTGTCTGCATCTTCGTCCACCTCAAATATGTGCGCGGGCAGCTTGTCTGGCCGAGGGACTTTACTGTGACAAAAACAAAACACTGTGGTGAGGAGGTGTTGGAAGATAGCACTCATCAATTTAGGTGCAGGATGTGACCAGGACATTTTTCTTCCAGCTGAGGTCAACATGCAGGCTTTCAGACCCAGGTCAAAACACACCGCCTTTATCTTTCATAAAACTGGCAAACAGTCTATGATTTTGAGTCCTTACATTGGTAGAGGACAATAGAGAAATGTCGGGTAGTAAATCATATAAAGAAAAAACAAGGCCAAACAGTTTGGTAAACAGCAAAACTGTCCAAAACTATCATACTTTAAAATACATAGCATTAAAAGTGACAGGTGTCCGTATATGCAACTGTTCACTTTATGGCTATGAGCTCTACACTGTGCTAAAGGTCAAGGGTTGCATTGTTTCTGGTGACCTGAAACGAGAGGAACATCTGCTAGCACAAACCTCTGCAACATCTGCCCTTAAGGGCAAGAAAGAACCAATGGAGCACATGAGACTGGGGCACATAGAGAGACGCAGGGAAAGGCAGACAAAAGAGAAGGTGAAAGAGAGAAGCAGGAAAGAAGAGAGAGGATGAAAGAAGAGTGAACAGATATGACTAAATAAACAGAGAGCGGGGCGAGAGGGAGAGAACAATTAGGTTAGCAGATATAATCCGCACTATTGTGTTTGGTGTGCGCCGCACTCTGGGTCATCTGTTCTGTCCAGAAATAACCTAACCTGGGGTGAAGGGGAGGAAGTGAGGACAAGAGAGGAGGAGGGAGGGAGAGGAGAGGAGAGGAGAGGAGAAGAGAGGAGAGGAGAGGAGAGGAGAGGAGATGAGAAGAGAGGAGAGGAGAGGAGAGGAGGCTGTATTGTTGTGGTCAGTCCGCGATGAGAGAAATGGACATGCATTTCCTGCTCTCATACTCTTGCCAGCAGGGCTGTCTGTCAGTGGCCTGCGTGTCAGAGCTGGGTCGAGGACGCCAGCTGACAAGGAGTCTTCGCCACAATGCAATTATACTCTTTCACTCTCAGCCTCTGTCATTCTTTTCTCTCTCTCTCTGTCCCTCCCATTCTCTCCTTCTCTCTCTCTGTCCTACTTTATGTTAATAAGACTTGCCGATCCTCCAACCCTACTGACCCTTGCATATAGATAAAAGTCTTACTTGGGAAGTTGCCGGAAGTCTCCAGAATAATCTTCATACTTGTAGTTGACAACATGCCAGTCAGAGTTGTAAGTCTTGATACACTGTGTGGAGAGAACATACTTGGTGAGGTAAAACATTGATTCAAATACTAACTAACTACATTAGAACCCCCACACACATACTGGCCCCCACCACACACACACACACACGCACACGCACAACGCACACTCACAGTGCATGCACTCACTCAGGCACACCAATTCACAGTTCACACACACACACACACACGCACGCATGCATGCATGCACACACCCACACACACACACACACGCACACACCCACACACACACACACATACCAACACACACACACACCCACACACACTACATACTAACTATAAACCAATTACAGAGAAAAAAGTCAAGAGAAAATCCTCCAGAGAATCCTCTTTGTTGTTCTTATGACTGAGACCTCTCTCTCTCTCTCTCTTGCTTTCTGCCTGGCATTTACTCACAAAAAGAGACTGCTGAAAGAAAGACAGCATGAAAGAAAAAAAAAACTAATCACACTTAAAGCAGTGGGCAGCATTAGCTGATGCTAATGTCCTAAGGGAGGGGCCGGTCAGGGCTGGGATCTGGACGTTAAAATTGGATTCCCCTCTTTTTGCTTTATTGGCGAGACGGACGCTTGAGTCCCCTCTCAGCACTTCTTAAGGCAATGAGGCCGAGCGCTGCGGGCGGGATTAACGTCCAAAAACAAAGCTGGCTCCTCTTCCTCCTCCCCTCGTAAATCTTGTTAACGACGGACGCAAGCAGGAGGGTGGAGGGATCCAGGGAGGATTCCACAGAGGTGGAGATGCTGGAGGAGGTTGGCAAGGATGGAGGAGAGAGTCCACGGACGTGGGGCAGGATAGAACAGGAAGGAGACTGAGCTGAGCTTACAGACCTCCGGAGAGATTTGGGCTCCTCGTTTGTCCATCATTCACTGAAGCTGCTTGCACACCGCACTAACAAATTCTTAACTTGGCAGCTGTTTAGTTGCAGTCTTTAGAATGTTCAGAAAAGCAACTGCCCACTCCACACTGGCCAGACGGACTGACTTTTTGGACAACTGCATCCAACAAAGACCAACAAGCACAGAGTGATGGTGCACACTGCCCCAACTGTTGGTGTTTGTTGGAGTTTGTTGACATGTGTGAGGACAGTGTGTGCAAGCACATTGAGGTCTCTTACCTCTCTTTCCTTTTAATAATAATAATAATAATAATAATAATAATATATTATAATTATTACTATTATTATTATTACCTCTCTCTCCTTCTCCATCTGTCTGTTTCCTTTATCCTTCCTTTATCACAGTGGAAGTGAACAATTGACACTTTTTGATGTAGAGTTTGCGGAATCACACTTTTCACCTGCTGGCCTTACTTTAGCCCGCAATAAATGATTAACTCTGTCTTAAGTCCAGATGTTCTTAAACATACATTTTAATGTATTTATGAAAGCTTAAAGTGTGTGAAAAATGTATGAAAACGTAAGAACCACGTCAGTAGAATTTCTAAGAGTGTCCATTAAAAAAATAGAGCTCTTCCTCTTTCTGGAAGCCATTTGCATGAGATGCTTAGCATCCCTGCTGAACAAGAGAAATTAAAAACCACAAACTGTCAATGACTCCCAAGGCTATTGGAACAGCATGTGGAGCACTTTTAACTGAACCTTAAATCATCTAGTGGAAAACAAGGCCTGGTTCGCTACCACCCGGGTGAATCCAGATTTCAGCGGCCAGCCTTGGGGGAACCCTGTGCCTGAATGATGTTCCAATCAAAACGTGTCTTTTTTCTTTTCTTTCTTTTTTACTCAGAAGGCTTCCCTGGCTGAAGTCCAGCTGGTCTGCAGCTGCCGGTGATGTCATGTTGCATTTGACTGAGGGGAAGGATCACTTTACTCCATCTTCTGACTACGCCCAATACGCAGTCCCAGTGGAGACATACTGTAGGCCCAGACTGACCTCAAGACGAACTTCTTCTGTGCTCAAACACTGTGTGCAGTGTGTGTGTGTGTGTGTGTGTGTGTGTGTGTGAGAGAGAGTATATGTGTGTGTGTGTGTGTGTGTGTGTGTGTCTCTGTGTGTTTGTACAGTACTGTATGTGTCTGTTTGTGTGCATGTGTTTATGTGTGCATGTATGTGTATGAATATATGCTTGAATATGAAAATATGTGTGTACAGGTATGTGTGAGAGAATGTATGTGCATAGGTATAAGTGTGTGTGTGTGTGTGTGTGTGTGTGTATGTATGTGTGTGTGTATTCCACTTGAGGCCCTCTCATAAATGACAGAAAAAGAGCCTAGTACATGGTGTGGTGCCTTAGGGAAATGTGGTGTGTGAGGTGAGCTTGCTAACACGTGCATGCGTGTGTGTGTGTGTGTGTGTATGTATGTGTGTGTGTGTGTGTGTACTCAGTCCTCCGTGTGTGCGTTTGTTTGGTCTCAAAGCATCTTGGGTGGCATGGTAACCACAGCGAGGTGGGAACTTCTCATCTGCCTTAGCCCATCTGGCTTTTGGCTTCAGGGGAGCACTGCCGACTCTTAACACCACCGAAGACCTGCTTCCAATAAGGACCTGTCTGCTCTCCTCGCCCTGCCTCCAGTGCCCCCTCAGTGTGGGGAGGGAGAGCTGACCTGCGCCTGGGCTTGGCAGGAGCACCAGTGGGTAAAGAATGCTGGTGTTGGCTGACGGAATGTGGCTAATGGGAGTAAAAAAGGACCTAAACTGGCTAAACACGGGATGGGTTTACACATAGGGTGAGCAGCACGTGCTGTAGCTCAGTGGATAGAGTGGTGAGTAACGGGTCTAAGTGGCTGGGGTTGGAGAGGAGAGGAGAGTGGGAGAGGGACTAGAATAGAAGTGCATGTGTTCTTTAGTGTACTGACATACACACAGAGAGGAAATAAGGGTTGCTCATTCCTGCTCATTCAGGAAGCTTTAAACGGGCCTGGTCTCAGCACCGGGTTCTGCTACACGCATTCACATAAGGTCCAAGTGCCCACGGGGACCCAAGTTGGAATGAGAGATCTGTAAATGGTGGCGTTCTCTGGCCCACTCACTCACCTCTCTGACAAACAGACTCTGGGCCTCCTTCCGGGCATTCTCAGGTACGGTGGGGTAGAGCGTGCGACCCTGCCGCCGCAGCATGGACATCTGAAATCAAATGGAGACAATGGGTGTCAATGAGTAGATCTTTATACTGTAGGTACCTTCTGAGCCTACGTCATTACGTTCACTGGAGGCAAAACAAACCATCACCTCAGCTGGGAAGCTAAACGAACAGTCATATTCGGGAGGCTAAAGGTTATCATGGTCTCATCTTGCTGTGCTGTCAGGTGCCAGAACCGAAAAAGTCATCGGTTAAATTTGAAATAAGTAGGCCTAGGCTACAGTTTCCAGTGAGAACGTAGTTGTTCGTTTGACTCACGATAACCCAAGCCTTGTATCGGAACCTCACATATTAGCCTACCAATCGTCCTGTATTTCCAACCTCTTTACATGTATGTCACTTATTCATTTCTATACAAACCAAGACTGCGGATTCCTAAAAAAACGCTAGCGCCCACACCATAAGTGTATCTAAATAAGCTATGTAGCCTACCAAAAATTTAATTTGACTGTGACTCGAAGAGCTAAACCAAATCCTTTATTACTAGCTACTAGGCTACTACTGTGTAAGGCCCAGCACTAACTCCGAGCGTGGTAAACAAAATTGGATATTTCAGGCAGTAAAAGCCCCGGTAAGAAACAAACTAGATTTTGTTCAAATCTAGACACCTATGGCTACTGAAAAATGTGAGGTTCATTTATCAAATTTTATTTTGAAGTATTAAAAAATGTTGTTGTTTTAGAATTTTCAAACGAAATGGTTGGTAATTAGCACGTTTGCAATACATCTTTGCCTTGTGACATGGGCGGGCGCTGGCTCGGTAAAATGTCGGTTCGGCAAACACAAAACTCACCACGTCATTGTAGGCCTATTGTAAGTCTTGGATATGACCATTTAGGAGATAGTTATATGCATTCAATGATGTATACACCCTCAGCTTCTCCTTATTGAAAAACCGAGTGTCTACAGTAATGTCCGGCCATTCAACTGATGGCAAACCTGTCTTTCCCATCACTGACGGTATTGGGTCTGTCAGGATGGTCCCATCTGATAATGTAGCCTTAGTTTTTTCAAATAATCCTCCCGATCACGTACACTGAGTGTATGTACGTATTGTGTTATATCGTTACACATTTTAGCAAAGATTTTAGATTACTGTCTGACTTTAGCCGCCTCACTAGTACTATTCAAATAGCCGCCTCACTATCCAAACGATTGTTTCTGCCTCCAGTGACGTCACGCCCACCCGAATGTTTATGTTTTCACCACCGTTGCGAAGGGGTCTATACACACACACACACACACACAACAATAGACAAAGAAACCAGACATTGTATAGTATAAAAAAAAAGTATACTCTTTTGATCCCGTGAGGGAAATTTGGTCTGTGCATTTATCCCAATCCGTGAATTAGTGAAACACACTCAACACACAGTGAAGTGAAGCACACACTAATCCCGGCGCAGTGAGCTGCCTGCTACAACAGTGGCGCTCGGGGAGCAGTGAGGGGTTTGGTGCCTTGCTCAAGGAAGTGCTGCTTCCTCCTGGTCGGGGTTCGAAACGGCAAACCTCCGGTTACAAGTCCGAAGCGCTAACCAGTAGGCCACGGCTGCCATGGCTGCACTGGGAGTCTCTAGTTTTTATTCTCACAACATGGCATACATTAAAAGATTGCTATCAGGGCAGACTAAACATGTATCAAGTCTCAACATTGTAGCTAAGAAGCCAAAGATCACCCTCATATCAAAGCAGGAAAAAGGCTACAAACTTTTAAAGATGCTCAGAAACCAACCCTGAGACTCAGACATAAATCTGTCCACTGCACTTTCTTCCCACATCTCAAACTCAGTTCTTTTTTCCCGACCATCCCAGTCCCCCCAGAGCCACTGACAAGATCAAGCGTTGGGATTCGGAGACGCTCAAGCGTACAGCGTTAACACGGCTCGCTACCTCCCAGTCAGCTCGCCACTTGGCGCTCCTGCATACTCGGGGAGCGTTCAGCATGCTCGCTGACCTACTGAGGAGGTAACTGAGCCCTCTGTGTGAACTCTCCACCTCAGACTTCCACATCTCGTGGTCCGCAGCACAGCCAGAGCGCCGACTCGCTTGAACGTGGCCGCTGGCAGGATCAGAGGGGAAAGGTGCATAACAACCACAAGCGAAAAACGGCACGGTCACGCTAGAAAAGTGATGCCTTTCTGGAGAGATGCAGGACTTCCTCGATGGAGTCCAAGTGCTTCTGCGGTTACTTTTCTGTAATGCTGTTCCAACCCCCCCCCCAGCTGGCCTGAACCAAGCCCTGGACCCAGAACCATCTAGCTCTCTCCTCAGCTACGGCTCTGTGGTATTCCATGTGGTATTCCACAGTGTGGTAGTGTGCTCTCCTTGTTATATTCTCCTGGTTTATGGATGTACAACTGAATCCAAGTGCGTCTAGACTAGTTATCTAATGCATTCTACTTCGTGTGAAACAAAGATTCTAGTGCAAGATAAAACTAGACAGAGGAAGTTCACTCTAAAATCGTTGGTGTTAAGTATGCAGTGGAAGCCCAGTCTGTGTCGTACGTCACCGTACGCCTTTAGGAGTTTATGGATCCAGCTCTGGAGCAGCCTGATTTCCTCTCCAAACAGCACAAGTGGACGATGGGCTCACGAGCCAAGACAGGAAAAGGAATGTCTAAGGTTTATGGACTTGGGAAGAGTACGCTGTTGGAGGCAGCTGGAGAGAGAGAGGAATTATAGCGCTGGTAAAGAAGGGCCTATTGTTGTTGTGTACATATGGGGAAAGACTTCTGTCCACACCAACTATTATTTCTATTCTACCTCTCAGTCTTTCTCTTATGCAGTTTCATTTCACAATATTAGAGGTAAGCATAGACAAAGCAAATGTGTGGTTGACTAATTCAGTCAGAAGAGTGTAAAACAGTGTGTAAGCGTACAGTAAGTGACGTGTGCGTGTGTGTGTCTCAGTCGAACTCTCTGCTTCTCTCCCTGTTGTCTGCAACTCTGTGCACTCACCCACAGAAGAGCGCCTGCAGCTCTACAGCTCCGCTCAGCTGTGAGCCAGATTAGGACCCCCATTAACCACCACTATCCCTCTCTCTCTCTCTCTTTCTCTCTTAAATATAGACAGATAGATAGATAGATACTGTAGATAGATAGATAGATAGATAGATAGATAGATACTTTATTCAACCCAAGGGAAATTTTAGACACTAAAGAACACTATCTATCTATTGCAAAATTATCTCTTTCCTCTTTTTCTCTCTGCTGGGAAGTCTTCAAACGCACGTCCCAGTTGGCCCCAGGGCACAGAGATACGGTACAGTGTAGCCTGCAGTCCAGCGCCTCACTCATGCATGAAATCAGGCCTACTCAACCAAGGGCCAGTGCCCGAGTCACAGACCCTCAGGGAGGACATGCCGAGAGAGAGAGAGAGAGAGAGAGACCCCGAGCCGAACTCATGTGCTGGGGGAGAGGAAGAGAAAGTGTCCAGTGTCTAATAGCATCTAGCATTGTCTAGTAGGGTCTAGAAGCATCAAGCATCATCTAGGTATTTTCTTATGGTTTATTTTATCATTATTGTATTTATTTTACTCATACACATGACAGTTTTATTCTTTCTACTGTACTGGAATTCCTTTGATTTGTTAGTTATTTATTTCCTTTAATTTCCTTTATAATTTTGGTGCACCTCCTGTTATTTTATAGTAAAATGTAGATACAGTACATGTGACTTGAGTCTTGAGTCATCTGCAAGGGGACAGCAGAATGGGCCCTGATCTGACGTCAGTCTTTTCCTGAATGAGCTGGATTTGGCCTAGGAGAGCTAGCGCAGAATGTAATGCAATTTGAGTGAAAGGGGTCTCTGAACATGAGTGAACGCACATGTGAGGACGAACATTTGGGTGGAGACGTGTGTGAGGGAGAGGTTTTTCAGGGGGAATTTCCTAGAATATGTGGGAGTCTCTGTGTGTGTGTGTGTGTGTGTGTCAAAGTGTTTTGGCTCATTTTTCGTGTTTATGTGCATGTTTCTGGTTGAGCAACCAGCAAGCCCCTGCAGATAAAGACTTTTCAAGATGTCCAACAAATAACAATGCAGGCACTGAGTCACCACAATGCAGCCATCACTAAAGAACAGGGGGTCAATGTCTGGACTATATTATGGGACCAGATGGTAGCGAGAACAACACAGGAACTAAAGGACAACGCCCAAATCATATTACATATATAACATCAGCTGCCAATCCACACTAGGTATATATACTCTTTTGATCCCGTGAGGGAAATTTGGTCTCTGCATTTATCCCAATCCATGAATTAGTGAAACACACAAAGCACACAGTGAACACACAGTGAACACACAGTGAGGTGAAGCACACACTAATCCCGGCGCAGTGAGCTGCCTGCAACAACAGCGGCGCTCGGGGAGCAGTGAGGGGTTAGGTGCCTTGCTCAAGGGCACTTCAGCCGTGCCTACTGGTCGGGGCTCGAACCGGCAACCCTCCGGTTACAAGTCCGAAGCACTAACCAGTAGGCCACAGCTGCCACACTGGGATAGGTCAACAACATGAATTCCCCCTAACATTCTGCAGATTTTCTTCACTTTAATAATTTGGCGGAGAGAGGGAAGCAAGTCATTGCAAACAGATGCAATCTTCACACTCTCACTCACTCACTCACTCACTCACTCACTTTCTGTCTCTCTCTCTCTGATTGTTTAACTGCTTATCCATCAATCTATTATTTGACAGATGTGGCATTGTGAAGAGGTAAGACATGGTGAACAGCACAGTAAATCCTTATAAATGCCCTTATTTCACACATACACACTCACACACACACACACACAATCCCCTTTGGGGAAAATTAAAGACGAAAAGGAGTTGTACGAAAACAAGACCCTTAGAACTCTCCATCCCCAGGAAGCAGACCTGCTGAGGGACGCCGTAAAGCGGAGTAGGCTTTGGCTCGGCCGGCAGAGCACCGACTCCTCTAACGGAGTGTGCTGTTTGTTTAAGCCAGCACCAACCGGGAGGCCTTACGAAACGTAACATCTGGGCCTCAGACGTGGACCAGCCCTGGAAGCGGTCCCCCAGAGCATGCTGAACGAGATGGGTTTGACCTGAGCAAGAGGTGCTACAAAGTGCTACATACACAGTGGTGGTGTTTGTACTGAGGTTCCCCTGTTTGCTGTAAAGCACTTTGGGTACCTAGAAAAGCACTATATAAATGTAATGTGTTGTTGTTGTTAAACTGTACATATGAGAGATCAGCCAACATAGTAAAGTGCTGTTAAAGCCTGATTGTACCTGTGTAAGGAAAAGGGTTGTGGAGTTATAAACACTGCTGGTTACATGCTGACTGAAGGATAACAAGGCAGTTAAGGACCAGTGGATAGGTGAATGTTTGAGGATACTATATGGAAGTGTGGATGGACAAATGAAAAGATGGGTTGAAAAAAGTAGACAAACGTTTCTTACACCAATGAATGAACTAATACACCATCTGGGACAAATACAGTTTTTCTCTGTCGCTTTAGAGCATTTCTCAAATTCTAACTGAAATTTTCAAAACCACTTTTAAAAGTACCAAAGTGACCAAGAAATAAAAAGAATAAACTGAGACTTGGACTTGGCACTAAATGAGAAGAGGTGGTGGTGGTGGTGACTGATTGGAGAAGAGATGGTGGTGGTGGTGACTGAGTGGAGGTGTCTGCTGTGCTGACTGACCTGGAAGTCATCCAGCGGGAACTGCAGCATGTCTCGGAGGACATCACTGATGATCTGCGTCTTCCTCTGAAGCAGCACATTCTCATAGTCCAGCGGCTCAATGATCTTTGGCTTCACCTGAGAGACAGACAGACAGACAGACAGACAGATAGACAGTTAGTTTCTTAGATTCTTGAAAACAACTCTACATTGATTATTCATTATCAAGTGCACCCTGCCATCACATACTGTCTATGCGTATACCATCAACCACTTGACCAATGGGCCAGTACTTTCACTCTCTCTCACACACACACACACACTCATACATGCAAACACACACACACACATAGTACAGACAGAGTACACTGCAAAATATAAAGTGTGTGTTCAAGTGATAGAAGATTATGCTTTCTCTAAAGTCTTGAATGAATGTCCATCGGTGTGGAGCAAACAAAGTGCTAATCCATCTGAACACAGGCTTTGTTTAGTGAGTCCACATATCTGAAACATATCTGTCTTTTTGATCTTGGTATTACACAACCATAAACACTGAGTGCTTATATTACCACTAATCCAGCAGGAGCTGGCCCGAGATGCTTCTGTTTTTAGCACAGAGCAAATACACCACAAATTGACATAAAGTTCAACTAAACAGCAGTTATGGAGTAACTCATTCACTCTTGGCTTCTCGACTAATGACAACTCTCTCTCTCTTGCTTTCAATCACTCTCACTTTCACTCTCTCTTTCAATCACTCTCATTCTCTTGCTCCTCTCTCTCACACACACACACACACACACACAAACACAAAGGAAGCAAACCCAAAGAGCTCTACTGTAGGAGCTGAGTTCATGACCGAGGCTAGGGGCTCACAGGGGAGCAGGGGACTGTAACGAGCACTATGAGAGAGAGAGAGAGAGAGAGAGAGAGAAGGGGGGGGTGAGAGAGAGAGAAGGAGGGAGGGAGGGGGGACTTTACATCTTTTCTAGAACAATTTCAGCCCTCATCACTGTGTCCTGACTTTTCAAAAGCATGCACATTTGTCCTGTATACTTTTTGCTCTGTGAAGCCTTATATGGCTGTGACTGAACAGTTACATAGTGCAAATACATAATCAATAGCTCCACTCTGCATTCCTGGTAACAATCTGGTGCTTCTCAGGAGTGTCAAGGACCAAAGGAGTTCACTGGACCACACAGACGTTCACATAATCGTTCATTGAAACATTGTACCTTTCCTAACAAAAAAAAAAAATAATGTTTGAAGATACGTGTGTTCCAGTTGCACGTAGTTCCGATAAGTTTATTTGAAGTGAGGTGGAGGAAAACTCAGCTCGCGCTCCCACACTGCATCAGAGCCAACATGGCCAACACAGCCTTTAACACAACGCAGCATTAACACAGCCCGAGGGCCTTAATGGCCAGTAATGTCCACTCAACCATTCAATACAGTACATAAGCGGGAAACGCAGAGAGCAGAGAGGGGGCTGGATGGAGGGTGTGTTCCACTCAGTGTGTTGGTAATGAAGAAATAATGGACATCAATGGCCATTCAAGTCAAACAACACTGGACATGCAAACACAAAAACAAGAGGGAGGAGATTGGAAAGATTGGTTCACCCTACAGGCTCAGGGTGAGAGAGAGCGAGAGAACAGGAGTGAGAGAGAGAGGGAGTGAGATAGAGAGAGAGCAAGAAAAAGAGAGAGAGAAAGAAAGAGAGCACATAGCATGAAAAAGCTTAACTCCACAGAGCTACTGAATTAACAAGCCACTATGAACAGAGATGGGCAAAAATACATCAAAATGTATTTTCAAATAAAATATATCAAACACCCTAATTTCAAGTGTATGAAAATAAACTACAAAATACAGTAACCACGTCATGTATCAAAATAAAATACTGTATATTTTGAAAATACACAAAAATACTCTTTAAAGGGAGCATGAAATAACTTTTTAAACCTTCCATATCTGTCTATTTCATCTATTCCTTCATCACTACACATGATTCTGCTGATAAAGTGGGCAGTGTTTGAGACCAACAGCTTTTCTCTGTCTCTAAGACATGCCATACATCTGCAAACAGTTAACAGATCAACTATGCTGACCTGCCTGTAACATCTCATAGCCTACTGTATCAGAGATTTACTCAAGAAGTCACAACTGAACTTGTCAAGTGGTACAAACGAACCACCGAACTAACTGAGAGCCACAGAATGGGCTTAAAGCAACTCAATGCAGTTCTATTACCTTAAAATAACGGCTTCAAACTCATGGTACACTGACATATAATACAGAGAATGAAGTCTCTGACATCAATGAAGTCTCTGTGAATGCATGCACAGAATAACATTGTACTGTGTAAACCTGTTGATCAGGTAGGATCATGACCCTTTTAGTTGGTTAATATCTACAGTAATTGGGTACTGTGTAAGTGCTAAATGGGGTTATATTGACGCCAATGGGCATAGATAAGGATGATAAATGAAGCAACTTGTTGAGCAATGTTGCAGGAAACCACATAACGGTTTGGTTTACATATATTCTGCTGATTCAAGAAAGTTCTAAAGAAACTGAGTGTTAAAGTTCTCAAGAAACTGATGGTTAAAATTCTAAAGAAACTTGAGGTTGGTGTGAGAGGGGGTGGGTGTATTGTGTGTATGAGCAACCTACACATTACTCATCTTGCACTGGATCATCTTTCTGAATCTCAATATTCTGATCACAAGTGTGGGCAAGTCAGCACCAGTCAGAGATACAGTACAGAGGTCAGTACATTCCTTGTTTTGCACTTGTATGATGTCATCACAACACCAAAAGTATTGGTTTTACCAAAAATATGTGGCAATATTTTTTAAACTACAAAAATACACACCTATAGAGTATTTTGATAGAAAATATGAAGCCATTTTCTTCAACCCAATCAAATACAACAAAATACTATTTATATTTGAAATATGTATTTAAAATACATGTATCATAAATAATGCCCATCCTTGGCTAGGAACAGTGATCAGAAACAATAGGACACCCCTCATAAGATGAATAGAGTTTCTTGTTGTAACACCAAACCTGGTCTCACACACTCTGCTGATTGGATGACACAGGGAAAGCATTCAATAGCAACACTGAAGATCACTGCCTCACTGTTGTAGTGCACACAGATATACAGGACTACTTAAAGGTGCTCTAAGCGATTCCTGATAACGTCACTCCTGTTGACATTCAAACAAAACAGAGAGCTAGTTCGCTACTTCCTCCCCCTCCCTCCCGTGCAATTGAAACCTTCCTAAAAGAGCATCTCGTCTGTGATTTGCTGGAAGTTTGTTATGTTTTTATGGGCTAGGTTTTCCCAGGTTGTTTTTGTTGCCGTTTTTGGAGCCTGGGCTGTCCACAGAGATCACGTTTTCTTTTTACAGGGTATTCAGGACACAGGCAGCTAGCGGATGGTGAGGTGATGTTTGCTGTAAGTGACAAAAAATGTTTTAGCCTTAAAAACGTGTAGCATCGCTTAGAGCACCTTTAAGAGGCAGCCCACTGCAGACACTTCAGCTCTGACGCATGCACATCTCACTACATGTACATTTATCCATTTAGGGACCGTTCGTTATTTATAAACGGGGTCACCGGAGGAAAATAGGGGAGGGTCATGTCTTTTTATTCTTTGTTAAGGGGAGGGTCACCTAACTTTTTTTTGTCTAGGAGGGAGGGTCACCCATCTTTTGTATGAATGAAAACAGCAAAAAATCAAAGTGGCTTGTTTGATTGTTGATTTCTGTCGCCATATAACGTTCTCTTTCGTTCCATAGCTCTGTCAACATTGAACAATGAAAATAAGGGAGATTTCCCGGGTTTTTCACGCAAAATATGGAAAATGTCAACATTCGTCCCCATTAACGTTGGAAGGGTTGGAGCCACAAAGTAGCCTACTTTATTCACGCCTAACAGCCTATATCCATTTGGTCAACTTTATCCAGCCCTAAAAAGCTAAATTTAACTTTGGTTTACTTGTAGTTTACCGTGTAGCCTAACTTTAAACAGTGTGCATGCTTAACATACTTGTGCTTCATTCATCCACACATCCAGCTCCTAACGTTTTGACAAGCATTTCTAATACCAATTGACCTCGTTCCTGTCCATCTCTAGCTTTGCTGTCTCCATCCTTTCTGTTTTTGTTGTTTGCAAAAAAATATTTAGTAGGCCTATTTATTGGTAACCAGCAACAAGTGCAATTTGTTAATCGCTGTCATTCTCTCTCCTGCCAACACAAATGTGTTACGTTCCAAGTAGCAGTGCGTAATTCTGCTTCATAAAGTTGAACAAATACATTTGGTCATATAAATAGCCAGTTTATGGTCTACAGTGTAGTTGGTAAGTTATGGTAGGCCAACTTGGAGTGAATATACGATTCTTTGTCTAGCTGAGTAGCCTGGCAGGTGCGCACGTATAGGCATAGCCTACGGCCGAACACTGCAAGCGCTAATGAATCGTGTTCTCACGACAACCACGTCGTTAACTTAAATAGGCCTAGGTTAACATCACACTGAGTTCGCATTCAAGCAAGCAAAACGATGATTTGAATACATCTGTTTCACTGGAAGGGCAAGGGTAACAACAGGACAACACAGAGACAGGCCAGAATGCAGGACTAATGTTATGAGAGTAGCCTATTACAGTAATATGGGATATTCTACGGGAAAATATTAAAACGGCAAGACAGCGAGGAAACGTTAAAATGATAAACCCGGAAAAAGTTGGCATGTTACGTATTTTTCGGTCCCTGTGATTATTTGTGAAATTGTGCAAACGGCCTTTTCAAGTCATTTGAGAAGGAAAGAGTGTAAGCTCCCAAATTGATGCTCGTCTGAGAAATTGAGTTTTGGATAATGTTCAGCTTCGGCAGCTTTACAATGACTGAGGAAGCCTAGAGACGAGTCCATAGCAACAAGTGCATGTGTTGAATTTGTTATTACCCAGTGTGCTTTGTTGAATGGTCTCAATGCTTTATTGTTTTATTTCATGTGAATACTTACTATGAGTAACTTTTCTCGTTAGGCTAATGCAGTTGCAGGAAGTGTGCATTTAGTTTCCATGCTTATTGTGTTTCCAC